>NW_006198305.1:3046539-3052916 GCF_000334495.1 Tupaia belangeri chinensis
ATAAGGGACTGATAACCAGAATACACAAGGAACTCAAGCCACTGTTTGGAATAAAGATGATCAACCCTATTAAAAGATAGGAGAAGGAGGTGAAAAAAATACTCTCCAAAGATGGCATAAGAATAGCCAAAAGGCATATGAAAAAATGCTCAACATCCTCATCGTAAGGGAAATGCAGATCAAAACAACAATGAGGTACCACCTAATCCCAGTCAGAATATCTAAGATAAAAAAAAAAAAAAGATAAATGTTGGAGGGGGTGTGGTGAAAGAGAACTCTCTTACACTGCTGGTGAGAATGTAAATTCGTCCAGTCACTGTGGAGAACAATTTGGAGATTCCTCAAAAATCTACAAATAGAACTACCATATGATCCAGCAATCTCACTCCTTGGTATCTACCCAAAGGACAGAAGAATTCTTCATTGGAAAAGTGCTTGTTACTGCTGAGTGAAGCAAGCCAGGCTATGAAGGAGAGACATTGTATGTCCCCACTTAATATATACCAAGTGTCTGCACTGTATGACTGAAATTGATTGACTAAAGGTTGTACAAACACAAAAGATGGGTATGAATGCCTGATGTGGTGTGTGTGGAGGAGTGGAGCCTAAGGAAGGACATTTGGAGGAAAGATATGGAGGCAGAGCATTGACGGGATGGGGAGGTGTGGTGTTATTGATTGAAGATATTTTGATAAACTGGACTGGGGGAAAATGTTCACATATTGAAATGTTCACTTTGTAAGCTAAACAATGTGATTTAATGTATATTTTAAAAATTTAATAAATAAAAAAAATAAAAATAAAAATCACAGTTTGTTCTGAAAAGTCAACGTAAGAGAAAAACTTTTGTGGACCAGCAGTTGGTGTGCTGGTTAAGGGAACTAGATCATACATGGACAACCCAATGGTTCCTGTCCCAAACAGGTGGTTTGGGAACATATTGGTCACATGTGCATATATCCCCAAAATCTAAGAGAAAAATGGAGGAGAAGTGATTACAACATGGCCATATCTCCTGAGGGGGACATAAGATTTTTCACTTTCTCTCTCTGTTTCTCTCTGGTGAGCGCACAGACTCTATAACAAAATGCAAAATTAATTAATTAATTTAAATTTTTTTAAATGATAAAATTTTGTAAGGAAAAAGTAGATAAGACTCAAATAAATTTTATAGTGTAAATTAAAACAGTGATTTTCTAGGGAGATAAAAATTATCAAATTTAAATCAAGAAAAGTTTAAAAACTTGAATAAATCAATCTCCATGGGAGGAAAAAAAATTAATCAACAGATGCTAAATTTTTATACCAAGTCCTGGGGATTTCCATGCACAAATTTTATAAAACAACTCACAAAGAGACTCTACTATATAAACTGTTACAAAGCATAGGAACACATACACACACATTGATGGGAAGAAAAATAGAGAAACTTTTAAAAAGAAAAACAGTTCTGGGGCCAGCAGGTGGCATCGTGTTTAAAGGCGCTGTACTCTCATATGTCCTACTGCAGTTTGAGTCCTGGACCTGGCAGCTTGCTTCCTTGCTTTCCCTCTCTCACATCACTGAAATGTTAATACAGCTTGTTATTGTTGTATAGCTGGACATACATGTGTGTGTGTGTGTGTGTGTGTGTGTGTGTGTATGTGTATGCATGATGAAATATCCAACCTTACAAAAGAAGTAGATCCTACTGTTTGCCACAGCATGGATGGAGAACATTATGCTAGGAAAATAAGCTAGACACAGAAAGAAAATATTGCATGGTCTCATTTATATGCAGAATCTCATATGAAAAGAAAGTCAGATAGATAGAAACAGAGAATAAAACTGTGGTTACCACTGGGAGGAGGGAAAAGGATCAAAGAATACAAAACAGTTATGTAAAGTGAACAAATCTAGAGAACTAATTACAGCATGAGGACTATTATTAATAGTATTGTTTGGGATTTTTTTATTAGTACGTACATTTCAGCTACTCTGTCGCAAAGAAAAAAGAAACTAGACATCTGAGGAAATAGATATGCTAATTTACTTCACTATAGTAACCATTTACTGTCTATATGTATCCCATACCATAATACTGTAAGCCTCCATTATATGCAATAAAATTTATTTTTAAAATTAAACAAAATTAAACTTTAGTTCTTCAGTTGCACTAACCACATTTCAAGTGTTTAATAGCCATATGTTGTTGGTATCACATTAAAACAGCAAAGAATAAGAGTATTCTATCATTGAATAAAGCTCTGTTGGCCATGAAATATTTTAAATATTATGCAGTTGTGGAAAGTAAAAAAAAAAAAAATAAAAAAAAATAAACGCTTGCCTCACCACTTTATAATCCTATGGGTGAGGTAAGTTTTTCTAAAATAACAAGCCTAGAATTCATAAGAAAGGAAACTAACAATTTAATCAAAAATAAAAACTTATGTTTCAAGAAAGCCACCATAAAGGTAGAGGACAAATATGACAGATAGAGTGAAAATATTAGCAGACTAGCCAGTGGCATGGTGGTTAAGGTGGCTGGCTCTCATGTGGCCAATTGTAGTCCAAGTTCTGGACCAGGCACCTTGAAAAACATGCCAAGCATATGTGTGCCCAAAATCCCCAAAGGAAAAGTAGGAGAGAAGGGATTATGGCATGATCATCCCCCATGGGAGTGCTTTCTCACTTTCCTTCTCTCTGTTGTCCCTCTAGTAAAAGAAGGAGAGAAAAGAAAAAAAAATTGCAAATGTGTAATAATAGAAAAGGAATGTAAGACAAAGATTGACAATCCACTGGGAACATAGGTAAAGGAAATAAATGTATAGAAAAAATAAAGAGATGTTATGCAACTCCACTACCTGAAAGAAAAAAAAATCAAACTTAGCAAAGTTCGCTCATCAGACAAGGCCCTCTTGGAGTATCAAGAGCAAGTTAAAATATCTAAGAAGTTCTGTAAGCTAATTTCAATTTGTTTAACCCAAAGTTTCTCAAATCTATATATCTAACTTTCCCCCACCCAACTGCTTTTGGAAACACAGCTATAGGATAAAAATGATGGCCAAGCAAAGGTCTGTAGTTCTATTCTAATGAAATAAAATTCTATGTACATCATAATACCATTGTGCTTATAAATGACTGAGGCTCTTAAATAGGTTATATAAAATATTTTTTCTAATTTTTTAAGAGGCTTTTGCCTTAAAGTGTGCGTGCTTGCCAGAGAGAGAGAGAGACAGACACAACGAAAGGGAAAGTGAGAATCACCCCTCAGGGGGGATGATCACACCACAATGCCTTCTCCTCCCAGGATTTTGGGCACACACACACATGCACCCAGCATGATTTTCAAGTCACCAGGTCCAGGACTCAAACCACAGTTGGCCATGTGAAGAGTCAGGCGATGTAACCACTATGCCATCTGCTGGTCCCTTCACTAATATTTTAGTAAACTGCATTAAATAACACAAAGATAATCTTTAACTATTGACAAAAATTGTATAACTTCTGATTGAATGTGATTCAAAAAAAAAAGGTATTTCTGCACACCTAATAACCAAGGTCTTGTTGGTTATTAGGAGTTATTGTCTTTTGTTCTCAACTATTAAAGGAGTTGTTGTACTCACAGTATACTAGGACAAATAAAAATCTTCAGGAAAGGGGCAGGAGGATGCTGAGAGAACTTGTGCCATAATCTGAAAGAGCCTCAGTGAAGTTGCATTTATCTCTAAGGAACATGCTTCCAACTCTAGCTAGGAATTACTGGTTAAGAGGATGTACTTTTAGCCAAAACAATGTTTTATCTTCTATTTTCCACTAATTAACCCAGAAGTCTTATTTGACCTGCCTGTTTTACTTACATAACAGTCTGAAGTTTCATCATTGAGATCTCTATGTTGTTCATATATTTATTCCAAAATAGTAAAAAAAAAAAGCAGTCTTATCCAAACTTCACCCTATTCTCAAACGTGTTTTTACAAAAATCTTACTCTTATTTATCAAAAAGAATGTTATCTGGTTTCTAGAACAATTTTCATTCAGTCTCTAAATACCATCTTTATAAAGTAATTTGACAATGTAGCTATTTAAACTCTACCTGCCTTACTTCAGAATAAAAGCTGAAAATGCCCCCAGTAACTTTAGTTGTAAATTTAGTTAATAATGTATGCCTTAAGTAGAATAGGTATGTATAATTTCTGCAAAAATTTTCTCACTGAAGTACAAAAGAGTGTTCTGGTATATTACAGTTATTTGGTATTTGGGGGGTAAAACTGGATATATTTATTAATTAAAAAAATACAGTGTGGTTAGTTTTACTTTCTCTACTTGAGAATCTTGTTCACTAATCTTAGAAAAAATGAACACCACTCATACTGAAAAGTCACTCACTTTAAAAGGGTTAAAATGATGGATTTAATGTCATGTGAATTTTACCTCAATTTTTAAAAAATTATTACTTCATTATCGTTCAAATCTTTTAAAATTAGCTAAAGAAGTGGAGAACAAATCACCCCTCCCTAATAACCAGCTTCTTGACAGTAGAGGATCCCTTTGAAGTACCAAGCTCTATCAAAGAAACCTCCTTCACCATAGTTTTGTAAATTACAGGCTATTTATTTTTGCATTGCGCTCTTCCCACAAACTGTATTTTAGATACGTGGTACTGTAAAACAAGCATTCCTCACTGTTGATGGAAAACCACTGTCCTAATCTGCCATTCAGTTCAAAATCTGATAATAATGGTTACTTTACCTCAAGAGAAATCCTACAGGCAAACATGTCATGAGTGGCCTAGTTTGACTGAGAACAGATCCAGGCCACTGGTCATAAAGGGTAAACACTGAAGACATTTAACCCAGTCGACAGTACTAAATGGAAGGAGATGGTCATCTGGATTATGAATCACCTAATTGACATGTCAGAAAATAAGCATTTTATTGACAGAAGGTGATTGTAGGGGAGAGTCATTTTTCATGTAAATAGCCAGATACCTTCCCTCTCTCTCTCTTTGTATTCGTACTTCCGTGAGGGGTTGGAGGGATGGAAGGGAAGGATGGAAGAGAAAATAAATGATCTTCGCTGTAATTTAGTATCACAAGATATGCAGAATTTATTTTTTGCTTTGGTTTTTGTTTCAACAGCTCTCCAGAAATCTGTAATTATTCATAATTTCTAAATAAATCTTGACTGTTTAAGAGCTCCTTAACTTTCTCTGGATATCCTACAAGTAGCTTAATGAAGAATTAGTTTTAGCTGCTTGTCCATCTATTTATCAGTTGGACCATTTTCATTGATTAATATGAGGATGGCAGTGTGAATACACATACGCCACCACCACTAACACCACATACATGTAAACACACAGATGCGCCACACAAACACACACCACCAGCACACACAAAGCACACATACCATCACATACACACACACAAAGTCGTATCACACACACAAATACCACACATACATACCACACCCATACCACCACATACACACTTTCTACCAGAATGGAACTGAATTAACTATAGAATGCCCAAGTCTATAAGATACCGGAGGTTAAGAACATACTGTGGTCATCTTTATATCTCTTCCTAACTCTGCTCCAGTCTACTTGTGTTTCAAAGAGCTCTTATACACAGTGGTATTCAATAAATATTTGTTCATTTTAATTTGCTAGCCAAGTGTTTGTTGATTTAATTTTCTTTTGTTGATGTGTTGATTCCAGAAATTATCAGGCATCCCTCCAGCAGGATTAAGAGATTTTCATTGAAAAAGAGTCATAATTTCTAAATTAAGCAAATCATTGCACTAATTTCTTAGTAAAAATTATATTTCATTTTAATTCTTCTATCAGTTATAAGCACTCAATAGGTATTTTCAATACTCAATTGAATTCTCTTATGATCAGATTTTCAAACCCCTTGATCTCCAAAAACTGAGCCTCATTCTCTACTGCATTTGTTATCTTTCCCACCTTCATAACCCTTTTACTGGGGGGAACCAGCAGTTAGCATAATGGCTATGTCGCTGGACTCCCACGTAGTCGACCGCGGTTCGTGTCCCGGACCCGGTGGCTTAAAACTCACGCCAGGCGCGTGTGCGTGCGTGCCCAAGATCCCGAGAGGAGAATGGAGGAGAAGGGATTGCGGCGTGACCATCCCCCCTGGGGGGTGATTTCTCGCTTTCTGTCTCTATGTCTCTCTCTGTCTGTCTGGCGAGCGCACGCGCCCTACAGTGAAAATCTCTCCAAAAAAAAAAAAAGAAGGTAGAGTTTTATTCCTAGTGAAGACACTCAAAAGCCAAGCTAACTAAGGCTAGTCCTTTAACTAAATAAAACTGCTGAACAGCAGGAGAAGCTTTCTTTTTTTTTTTTTTTTTTTTTTTTTTTTTTTTTTTTTTGG
>NW_006198305.1:3053022-3090632 GCF_000334495.1 Tupaia belangeri chinensis
GTGTGACCATCCCCCCTGGGGGGTGATTTCTAGCTTTCTGTCTCTACGTCTCTCTCTGTCTGTCTGGCGAGCGCACACCCCCTACAGTGAAAATCTCCAAAAAAAAAAAAAAAAACCCTTTTACTGGGAAGATAATAGCTTTAATCTGATTTACATCTTTATTAGTGAGATCTTGGCTGACTGAGCTCTTTTTAATTTTATTTCACCTTACAGTGCTCATAGCCCTTGGCATTCTTAAGAGTAAATTAGAATCAAACTTAAACTTAAACTTAAACTTCAGACTTTACACATGATTAATCTCTTAGAGAAACCCACTGTGTTAAATTGAAATAGATGAGTAATAAAGAATTATAGATGTAGAAATCTAAAATAAGTGTTAACTATATTTATAGGGGAAATACAGTTTTGAAATATCAAGATGCCATTTAGTGTTATATTAATTTCAGGACTAATTACATTTTCTCCTTTAATAATCCATAAAAATTATAGATTATAGACTTTCTCACTCTCACCCCTCCAGGCAATGGTGCCAGTAGCTTCTTCTCTTGTGTGTGTGTGTGTGTGTGTGTGTGTGTGTGTGTGTGTGTGTAAGAAGGGATAATATAAATATATACCAAAATACATGTAGGTCTGTTCAGAATTGGCAAATAATAATCCCCAGCAATGCTGGATATCCTCCCACCAAGCCTTCTTGCTTTAAAGAAAACAAGATTCAGGGACCAGGTGGTGGCACAGCAGTAAAGCAACTGGATGCTCATGGTCAAGGTTCTGGGTCTCATCCCAAAACTTCACTGAGCACACTGGAGGTGTACATACATGTCTACTATGCAAGCTGGCTGACGCTGGGGGTAGATCACAGTGCAAGGACTCTGTTGAGGATAATTGTCACTCTGTGTATCTGAGTGACAATAAACTCTAAAAAAGAAAAAGAAATATTTAATTTTTTTATTTAAAAAAAATTCAGAATTACCTCTCTGAAAGCAGATCTTCTTTAACAAATAAATCAATCTTCAGCCTGTGGAGGAAAACTACAATGAGTAAAATGTAACTGAAAAATAAAAACCTATTAGGAAATCAAAGCATAACACAATCTAAGAATCTTACACATTAATACTGAGCAATTTTTAGGTCTGATAATTCATTAGATTAAAAGGGCTCCAAAAGTCTTAACGGCACAGGTACTTGTTAAAAACTTTAAGAATGACTTCCTGGTGCTGAGAGTAACCCAAAAGGATATTCAATTCTACCTGTTCATAGTGTGAGGTGAGGCCTATTTTCCCAAATTGTCCAGTTCTTTTACAAAAGAATTTTGTGCAATAACAGATTGGGGGTTCCAACTGATGTTTTAATCATCTCTGAGAAGGAATAGTATCTCAAACTCTTTGCATCCTCAGTGCATAGTTTAGCTTATAAGACTAGTATAAGTTCAATAAATATTTTATATCAACAACTTGGAGATTAGGGGGAATCAGGGAGGTTTCCCAGATTAGAAAGTATAGGAAGTATATTACCTATAAGACCAGAGTACGCAAATGGTTTTTATCTCAGTAAACCAAGACTTCCAGAGGCAGGAAATCGCCATTAGAAGAAAAATCTGGAAGTTGGGAACAGCTAGACCACATGATGCTTGTTCTCTTGAATTTCATCCTTTTATTTTGGACAGAGTTTCTCAATCATGGCATTACAGACATCTTGAGCTATATATATCATCCTTTGTTGTGGGGCTGCTCTTTGCATTACAGGATGCTTACCAGTACCCCTGGCTTATCCACTAGATGCCTTGTAGCATCTTCCCTGCCAGTTGTGATGACCAAAAATGTCTCTAGACATTGCCAAATGTCCCCTGGGAGCCCAAATTGCCCCCAGATGGAGCCACTTTCTGAAGGTCTTTCCTTGATGATCCCTGGCCTCAAAAGCACATTGTTTGCTTCTTTAAAACTGATTCAAGTGTCCCCAAAATACCGTGCTTCTGGGATACACTAAAGGGAAAATAATTATTCAGAGAAGGCCATGAATCTAAATAATATGGTTTACAAGCTACAGCTGACTGAAACACAGGGAAACAAATGCTATTTTGAGATTTCTTCCTACCTCCTGGCTTGCCTGCTGTTGATGGATGCGGCCTTTAAATCTTAAAGGAAACTCTTCCCAGACACTTGAAACCTACAGCAAGAGTTCTTTTTCCAGCCTACACTCCCAGGCCCTCTATCTCAAGTCCTGTTTAATGTCTGGGGATATTTCTTTTCCTGCAGGTAACTGAAACAGAAATGACATCATTGGGATAAACTTAATAAAAGAATCATAGAATTAATAAGAGGAACACAACTGTAGTTTCAGAAGAGTTGCTTTCTTATAGAGAGTCATTCATTGCATCTTAATCTAATTATTTTAAAAGTCACACATGCACGCACACTATTTCTCTAAGAAGATCTACTGCCACCTTCCGATCCCAGAGAGTCACTCTAAAGGATGTGGGGAAGAAGGGAATGAGGAGAATCCGTTTCAGGATGTTCACTTGGCTGTTGCCAACCAAACTCATCTGTGTTGGCATGCTGTGATGGACGTGTTAGGTGATTAGAGACTGGCGTTGCTGTTGTAAAGGCTTTCATTTGGTTTTCATCACAGTGACACACTATTTCCTGCATTCTCTACCCCTGGGGTGTGTTCTGCAAAGAGAAAACATTACTTTGGACTTTTAGCATATCTGCCCTAAATTAGCCTCATAAGTTCCCTGTGTTCTCCAAGACCAATGGGGGAAAAGAAGCAGAACAAAACCCAAAATTAAGTAGAATCAACGAATGCTGTATTTCCTGGAGAAAATCTCTGTAGAACAGTTTGACTGGGTTGGATACAATCCTCCAAGCAAAAATTAATGAGTTTCCACCAAACAGGACCAATTGTAACAGGTGGTGGAAAATCAATGCATGAAGAGTTTAAGATCTGTGGTGAAGTTTCCAAAAATATTTGGAAGTACTTGGGCTCAAAGAGGCACATAACAAGTGACAGAAAAAAAAAAAAAAGCACTGTTTTAAAAAAGAATTGTTTTCTTCAACTTTACTTATTATTTTCCAGTTTTATCAGAAAGAGAAAGAAAAAGAGAGAGAGGGAAAGTGAGAAGGCAAGTCACCAGGTCTGTGACTGAAATTACAGTTGGCCCTGTGGGAGTCTAGCGCCTTTAACCACCACACCACCTGCCAGCCCCAAATGTGTTTATTTATTTATTTATTTATTTGGAGAGGTTTTTGCTATAGGGCGCAGGCACTTGCCAAACAGACAGAGAGACAGAAAGCGAGAAATCACCCCCCAGGGGGGATGGCCACGCCACAATCCCTTCTCCTCCATTCTCCTCTTGGGATCTGGGCACTTATTTGCTGTTTGGTGTTGAACCAATCATGTAATCTCTTCTGGTCTCAGTTTCCCCATTTGTAAGATGAAATCTAGATCATTTCTTCAAGTTCTAGGATTTTATGTGATTTTATTACAGGTTGAAAGTTCTCATATGAACTTTTCAAAAGAAATATAGGAGATGAGGGTTTTATCATGCAAACTCCTTTCTATAAAATTTTGCCTTAGTCCTCTTACCTTTTAAAGTGTGATATTCATTGATTTGACATTGTCTGTTCTGCCTCATCTCTCCTTCTGAACTTACTTCCATTTCTTCTGCACTTACTCCTATCAGCTCTTTCTGGTTAAAACCTACTCATTTGTTAAGTCTTAGATAAAGCACTAACTAACCTCTCTAGGCACGTATTCTATTTGTCTAAAGAGAATATGGTTTTCTTTCTCTGGACTTTCTGCGTAAACCTCTGCATTTATCTATTATTGTCCTTAACAAATGATCTAGTTCAGGAAGCATTTTTATTTTAGGGAGATGTTTGCTATAGAGCATGTGAGCTCACCAGAGAGATAGACAAAAAGCAAGAAATCACGCTCCAGGGGGGATGGCCATGCTGGAATCCCTTCTCTATTCTCTTGGGATCTTGGGCACACATACACACATGTGCCCAACTTGAATTTCAAGCTGCTGGGTTCAGGACCCGAACCATGATCGACTATGTGGGAGTCTAGAGATGTAACCATTGTGCCATCTGCTGGTCCCCAAGAAGCATTTCAAGTACAGAAACTATCTTTTTTTTTTTGTCATTGTATCCATTATAACTAACTTAGTGACTAGTAGTGATAGATCATTGAAAAAATAGATATTTGATGACCTTTAGTGAATGCACCTGTGAATATATTACCATCCTTGCAGAAATAACTGTAACCAATGTGATACTATAAAGAAAGGTGATTCTACCCTTTCTTTGGAAAGAAAATTTGGAACGTGATTATTCAACTTTTAGAAGAGAACTTTAAAGAAACATAGGTTGTATGGTAACAGATGATGAAGTCCTTATAATGGCCTATAAGGCTTACAAAATCTGGCTCAATTTCTTATTCTATTTCTCTAATCTCATCCACTAACCTCATCTCTCTCCCTCCTTTAGCCCAGTCCCCAGCCAAACAAATGTGGTACCAGGTCTCAAGACATATAGTTAGTATTCCATTCATCTAAATCCCATTCCCCAGTTAACTACATGCCTTGGTCTTTACATAACTCCTTTCCGGTCTCTTTTCTGAAGTAACCTTGTTAGTGAGGTCTTCCCTGACCACTGTATTTAAAACTGTGATAGCCCCCCCATTCTACTCCCTTTTCTTTTTCTCTGTTTTACTTTTCTCTAAACTTGATCACTAATATATACTATATTTTACTATTTCTCTTGCTTATTGTTTGTCTCCAGTAGAATAAAATCTACTAGAATCTCATAGAATCTGTTTTGTATAGCACTGCTTGTCTTGTGCCTAGAATAACACTTGGAAAATAGTAAGCACTCAGTAAATATTTAATTAATTAATAGCTATACAAATATACAAATTATCTACTATTTTTTAGTGCTTTATACATGTGGCAAAAAACTGAACTCAGCATTCAAGTATCAAACTGCCTACCTGGTATCTCTACCTACATGGCTATAGGCACTATAAACTTAGTAAGTCTAAAACCAATGATTTTATCTCAGTCTTAGTCCAGCTAAACTGCTATAACAAAATACCATAGACTGGATAGCTTACAAACAACAAAAGTATGTTTCTCACAATTCTGGAGGATAGGAAGTCCAAGATTAAGGTGCTATCAGACTGGTGTCTGGTAATGACCTGTTTAGTGATTCATACATAGATGGCACCTTCTCACCACATTCTCACAGAGGAAAGGGGAAACAGGCTCCCTTGAACTTCTTTTATATGAGTACTCATCTCATTCAGGACGGTTTCCCCCTCATGATCTAATCACCTCCTAAAGGTCTCACCTCTTAATACTATCCCCCTATCCTACCTAGTCCCCCTCTTCATTCCCTGAACTCCAGTCTTTTCTACATTTTCTTTACCCCTTCAAGGTCCTTACAAGTCCAGTGTTCTTTCCACCTGGAGAGCACCTGCAGTGACATCCAGTATGGCCAGTTCCTTCTCATTTTTCAGGTCTTTTCCTAACCTCCTTGTCAGGAAGACCTGCTTTGAGTGCTTGGTCTAATCTGAAGTAGGTCCCCACATTATTCTTAGTCATAACAGCTTCCTTTTTCCTTCCTACCACCCACCAGTTAGTAATTATATGTTTTATTTATGTTCTTAAACTCCACTAATTATACACTAAACTCCAAGAGTGTTAGGACCTAGTCCACTGTGGTCACCACTGAGTACCCAGCAGGAGTATAGTGCCTGGCACATGGGGGTACAAGGGGTGGGTGCACAAGAAATATGTGTTAAACTGATTAATGGATTGACGTAGGTTGATCACTGTCTGGAATTCATCAGCTCCTTTTTCTCTCAATACAACTTGTTTCTCCAAATATCAACTCATTCATAATTGTGAGAGCATCTTTTTTTTTTTTACTAGCAGACTCACATCCAATTGTATCATATTTATGTTTGCAACAGGTACTAATAGATAAATACCTTATTGGAAACATTTCTAATAAGAGAAAATGACCAACATAATCTTACTAACATATTACGAGAACTATTTTCATGACTCTTTCAGTACAAGGAGAACTATACAAGAGCATAGACCAAGGAATGGTGGGGCCAGAAGGTGGTGTAGTGGTAAAGGCACCGGATTCCCACATGACCAACCATGGTTCAAGTCCTGGACCTGGTGGCTTACTTTCTCTGTCTCTCTCTCTCTTTCTGCCTGATCAAACTGGAAAATAATAAATAAATAAATAAATTTAAATTAAAAAAAAAAAAAGACCAAGGAATGGATAGTGACTATCATCACACAGGAGTGAATTTGACTAGCTGGCATCTTTGGCATTAGTTTGTCTTGTTACTTCTCAGTTTTTATCTACCCTGTTTATATTTTATACAGTTTAAATCACAGGGTCATAAAATTTATGTTCAGTTTTTATGTTGCTACATAGACTTTATACGGTTGTAAAGGCTGAATGATAGTGCACCGAGTTAGTATGCTACTCCTCTATACAAAGCAACGTGACATAGAGGTTAGAGACCCATCGTTTACAGTCACACTACCTGAGTTCAAACACCAGCTCTCCTATAAGGACCCTAAAAAATTACATGATCTCTTTTTTCCCATCTTACAGATGGAACTACTAATAACATCGACTTTATGAGATCACAGCAAGAATGCAGTGAGGTGTCAGATATAAAATAATTAGATCAGTACTGTTTATAGCTATTTTTATTGTTGAACATTTGTACTGCTGATCTTTTTTTTTTAGAATTACAAATAAGGGACCAGTAGGTGGTGTGGTAGTTAAGGGCACTGGACTCACATGGCTGAGTCCCAGACCTGGCGGTATGCTTTCTCACTTTCTCTCTCTCTCGTTCTTGCTCCTGCTCTCGCCCTGTCTCTCTCTGGTCAAATTAAAATAAGTGAATAAATAGACTTTTTAAAATTTAAATAAAATAATTATTTTTTTAATTACAGATAAAACTACAGTAAACATCTTAATACATAAAACCATTGTCTTTATTGTTAATTATTTCCCTAAAAAAGTTATTTTCTTCTCTGTTGTACCCAAAAGAGGGAGCCTGTCCTTCTCTTGGTAACTATATGTCCTTTAAACAGCTGACAGCTGGAAACCAGACTATGAATAAGTTTCCATTGGGCTAGCCTTAAGTAGCAGAAAAGCACAATTTATGCTTGGGCCCAAATTCTGTGGTTGAACTCAAAGTAAACAGACAGGTGAAGAGGTTGGGATGATGAAAGACAATAGACCATTACCCAAGACTAATGGTGCTGTAAAGGAGATAAATGTCTTTGAAGAAGCACCCTTAAAACCTGTGACCTTTAGGTTGACCTTTCCTTTCAAATTATGGTATGCAGGTTGTTTTGGAGTCTGTGCAAAGTCAGCAATTAGTAAGATGGACCTTGAAAGAAACAGGTCATGAGGAAGGTGCCTATCCAGAAGTATGATTCCATTTCCTCTACCAACAACCCAATGACTTCCAAATTCCCAATCACTTTCAAAATATTGGACCTCTATGGCTCACACTTTCACAGGTGCACTTTCTCCTAGGCAGAAAACTCATTTGGTCCTCCCCCATTGTTACAGTCTTTGCATTGAGCACAGAAAAAAAAAACAACAGGGGAATCTAGATAAATTGTCCTTTTCTTGTAAGGAGTGAAGTAAATGTAACAGATCATTAATAACATTAAACACTAGTCACCTACAAATAAACCAGTATCTATAAGAATTATTTATTTGCTAAAGACATTGAACAAAATAGAAGATTAATGCCTTTGCTAGAAGACAACAGAACGTATGCTTTGACTCAGAAAAAAAGATTTAGTAAGTCATAAAGTAATATGGAGATAATCTGAAATAACTCACAGTTATACAACATGTTAATTTTCAAAAAACTTTCCCTTTTGATGACTGTTAGTCTTCATGTACCATTGTAGGATAAAAAGGCAGACATGACTATTATTTTTCCAATACCTAGAACACAATATTTGTAAATTAGTGCCATGCTAAGCCGTATTGATGCCTGAGACAAAAGGGAAAAAAATCAGTAACACCGATCCTGTCTTTGAACTTTGATATTTTACTCATCATAAAAATTTTGCATTAATTTTGCAAATTTTAAATTATGGCATTAAAATATTATTTGTGTTGATTATTGAAGGAGTTTTAGGTTGTTCCCCACCCTAGCTATTATTATTTATTGCAATGTCATTACTCTCTTAAATATTTTTAAATGTCACCCTTAGAACACAACATCATTAGTTAGTAAATTTGGTTAAATACTATAACCAAATACTACTAAATACTACACCTAGCACATATCTGCTTTATCTGCTATAGCCCAGATGGCAGTGAGCCAACTCTAAGGAACTAACTGACTTTATTTTATTCTATCCTCAAAGTAGAAGATATAACTGATTTCTGAGAGATATAACTGGTTTCTGTTTAGTTAGTTTTTTTTTTAAGTTTCCTCCAGTTTATTAACATTAGATTATGACCCCCTTTTCTAATGATTTCTCCCCACCATCCACTCTTTATTAAACCTAGCATAAAAAATACAGGGGGGAAAGAAAGCCAAACAAGCATTAAATAGACACAAAAATGAAAAGTTATCTGTTGAGGATAATGTATATGATAATGCCTTCAACTTGACTAATATACACCATATTCTTGCTGGAAAAAAACATGTGCACTGTGAAGATATACAGTGATTAAATGTAAATAAAAAATATATGCCACGGACCCTTCTGCCCGTACCCTGACCCATTATAAGTCAGCTGCCAAGGCTTAGGTGCCTTCTAAGCTGTGGAGTTAAAGTGAATGTTTCTATTGCTGCAAAGTACAGGGAGACTGGGGCCAAGTAGACAAGCCGTGAGGGGGGAAATTGGGCCGAAGGAGGGGAGCCGTGAGGCTTACTTGGATGTGAAACAATAAAAAGTCTTACACCTAAAAAAAAAAAAATATATATATATATAGACTCATTTATCCGAGTATTTTCTCATAAAGGTTCCCATGTTATATAACATTTATAGTAAATAAATGTGTATGCTTATTTTCTTATTCATCTGTCCTTTGTTCTAAGGACCTTAGCCATCAACACGAGATTGGTGTGGGACTGCTATTTCTCCTCTTCTCCCTTGACACTGTATAAATTAGCTTATAGATACCTTCAGGCCTGTGGCAACAGTGACAGGCAAGAATTTGTAGAATCAGAATAGCTCACTACTTTCTTTTTTGTCTGTAATTGTACTTTGCTACAGGAGCATCTGAGATATAGAAAACTTTGAGATTTGATTGGACATCATATTTTTATGGACATCAGGACCATTCAGGATTTGCACTAATAAAACTTTTAAAGTGGTTCAGATTTGGACTTAGAGTTAGTGCTCAGTTGTGGTGGAAGTATTATTTGATCCAGCAGACCAGAGTGGAATCCCAGATTTGAAAGACTGTGATTTGGGACCAGCAGGTGGATTGATGGTTAAGGCACTGAATTCCCACATTGCTAACCATAGTTTGAGTCCTGAACCTGGCAGGTTACTTTCTCATTCTCTCTCTCTCTCTCTCTCTCTCTCTCTTTCTATTGCTCTCTGGTCAAATTGAAGTATAACAATAAGTTAAATAAAATAAATAATTATTTTTTAAAAAGAAGAAAGCCTGTGATTTGAGGAGGAGACTGAAGTTTTGCAGTCAAATTATATTTGCATCCAGGCTCTGAGTTTCTAGCTGGGTGACTAAATTTTTTAATTTGATCTTTTAATATTATTCTTTTATTTTAATTAATTAATTATTTTTATATACTTCCACTAAACATCACCACAGCATACCAAATGCAATTTTCCAGCAAGAATACACTGTAAAGTGGCTTAATCATACATGTTATCATCAACAAATAATTTTCCACTTCCCCTTTCCATTCCTTTATTTCCCACGTTGTACCGATTCATGAAATATCTTAACTAATCTAAATATTTTCAATAGTAAGTTCAGCTGATATATACATATCTGTGAACAAAAGTTGACTTTAGGCATGAAACTCTGTGGGTAGAATGAATATACTATAAAATAGCATAGCTGAGGCTAAATAGCTTACTGTGGTTACTAAATAGGTATTTTTAAATACATTTTTTAATTCCAAGGAAGGCAGTTTTAGCTTTAGTAAATCAAAATTTTAAAAATGTTAAGAAAACTTTGCTTAATACCTAAAGCCAGGAAACAGGTTAGGATTATGTTCGAATAGTAGGTACATGGACCTGTCCACAACTCGAGAGAAGACAAAGTCAGACACACAGAAATAAGAGTTCTAAAACAGCTAAGAAAATGGCCAGCTTAATGGTAGGGACAAGTCCAGAGTTGAACGTTATCTTCCAGAATTTAAACGGAAAGATTGGACCACAACAGAAGAAAAAGTACAAGTTTGAACTGGTGAAATAGAATTTTATGACTTTTGACTAAAACATTACTGACCTTCTTTGCTTTCTTTTCCAGTGTTACGGAGTTTTGTGTTCTCTAGAGTAGTTTCTTCTTTAATTATTATTATCTTTTATTGCCAGAGAGCATGTGCATGAGAGAAAGGGAGAAAGAAAGAGGGGAGAGAGAAATAAAAATAAAAAAGAAAAAAGAGAGGAAGAAAGAAAAAAAAGAGAAAGAATGAAAGATAAGAAAGAAAAAAGAAAGAATGAAAGAGAGAAGAAAGAGAAAAGGAAAAGAAAAGAAGAAAGAAGGAAAGAAAGAAGAAAGAGAAAGAAAGAGAAAGAGAAAGAAAAAGGAGAAGAAAGAAAGCACCCCCAATGCTGCATTCCCTTCTCCATTTTGCCATCTTGTTGGGATTTGGTATATGCACATACACACCTGGCATGACAAGCCATCATGGCCAGGACTCAAAACATGATCAGCCATGTAGGCTACAGATCTTTCACCACTAGTCTATAAGGCTGGCCCTAATTATGAGGGCCAGCAGGTAGTGTAGTGGTTAAGGTGTTGAACTCCCATATGGCTAACCATGGTTTGAGTCCCAAACCTGGAGCCATGCTTTCCTACTTTCTCTTTTTTATCTTTCTCTCTCTGTGTCTCTCCCTGGTGAGTGCACATGCCCTATAGCAAATTTAAAATAATAATAAATAAAATTAAATAATTCTTTTAAAAAATATTTTATCAAGAAAATTATATGGAATTTTATCTTTAAAAGAAAATGAGAGCTTGGGAACCAGCAGTTAGCATAATGTAGCGTAATGGCTATGTCACTGGACTCCCACATAGTTGACCACGGTTCACGTCCCGGACCCGGTGGCTTAAAACTCATGCCGGGCGCGTGTGCGTGCGTGCCCAAGATCCTGAGAGGAGAATGGAGGAGAAGGGATTGCGGCGTGACCATACCCCCGGGGGGTGATTTCTCGCTTTCTGACTCTATGTCTCTCTCTGTTTGTCTGGCGAGCACACGCGACCTATAGCGAAAACCTCTCCAAAAGAAAGAATAAGAAAATGAGAGCTTGGGACCAGCAGATGGCGTAATGGTTACATTGCTGGCCTCCCACATAGTCTACCACAATTTGAGTCTGGACCCAATGGCTTAAAATTCATGCTGGGTTTATGTGCATGTGAGCTCAAGATCCCAAGAGGAGAATGGAGGAGAAGGGATTGTGGCTTACCTATCCTCCCTGACAGGTGATTTCTTGCTTTCTGTCTCTCTGTCTCTCTTACACCCTATAGCAAAAATCTCTCTAAAAATTTTTTCAAAAAAGAAAAAAAAGAGAGAGAAAAACACCTTCACGGCTCCTGAGAACTAGTGATTTCAGGGATGAAAGAAATGAAGATTTTTCTACTGATAATTCAGCCTCCAGCCCACAAACTCCAGTGGAGAGGCAAGGGAGCAGGCCTCAGAAGACACCTTTATGGCTCCTGAGAACTAGTTTTCTATATTTTCTTTAAAAAAAATAAATAACAATTTTTTTAAGTTTTTGTTTCTCTTTTTCTGTATTTCTTGGTTGTTTTTGTTGCTGTTGTTTCTCTCTCTGTATTTCCTTTTCTGCACACTCCTGGATGCTCAGATTGAACTTCAAGTTTGGGAAGAAACACACTTTCCATCAGACGACTAGAAATCACCACAGGGCCACAAGAAATATGGGAAAGTAAGAAAATACCTTTTCTCCAAGGGAAAAGAATAACTCCTTTTCCTCCACAGACAGTTCAATGGAAATCATGAAAATGTCTGGTAAAGAATTTAGAACATTCATAATGGTGAAGCTAAAAGAGATGGAAGAGAAGAGAGACAATGAACTGCAGAAGAGAAAGGAGAAAGAAGCTGATGAGTCCTGAGAGGTGAGGAAATTCTTGCAAGATCTAAAAGAGGAATCACACACTTTACAAAAGAATCAAATGGAACTGTTAGAGATGAAGACTATAATACAGGAAGTCACAATCTCTCTTGATAGTATTAAAAGCAGACTAAATCATACAGGAAACAGAATCTCAGACATAGAAGAGAAAATAGCTGGCCTAGAAAAATCTACTACAAAGACTGAGAAAATTGCCCCAAAATTTGAGAATAATATAGGAGAAATACTAGATGCCATCAAATATCCAAATATCTGGATAATTGGCATCCAGAAGGTGAAGAGACTCATAAGAGCATTGGTAATCTAGTCCATGAAATCCTGCAAGAAAACTTTTCAGACCTAGAGAGGCACTCAAAGATCCAGTTCCAAGAAATCCAAAGGAGCCCAAATAGAATCAACCCAAGAAGATCTTCTCCAAGACACATTATAGCCAGACTGACCAAAACCACAAAGATAAGATACTAAGATTGGCAAGAGAGAAACAGCAAGTTACCTACAAAGGATATCCCACCAGACTAACAGCACACCTCTCTTCACAAACAATGCGAGCAAGGAAAGAATGGGAAAATATATTCAAAGTGTTAAAGGAAAAGCAATTTCAACCGAGAATACTGTACTGGGCAAGATTATCCTTCATATGGGAAGAAAAGATAAGATCATTCTCGGAAAAACAAAACCTGAAAAAATTTACCAACCCCAGACCAGATCTCCAAGAAGTTCTCAAGGGAGTGCTATGTCAGGAAAATTAAATGTAATCACACAGAAATAAGAGTTCAAAAACTAAGAAAATGGCTAACTTAATCGTAGGGACAAATCTGGAGTTGAATATTATACCCCAGAATTCAATTGGGAAGATCGAACCACAACAGAAGACAAAGGACATGAGACTGAACTGGTAAAATAGCATTCTGTGACTTTTGCTTTTCTTCTAGGCTTTGTTGTCCGGTTTTAAGAGTTTTTGTCCTATCTTGCGCTATCAATAGGTTCATGTACCTACTATTTGAACAGAATACTAACCTGTTTCAGGCTTTAAGGTTTAAGCAAATTTCCTTACCAATTCAAAACTGCTTTTCTTGAAATTACCAGCTGAACTTGCTATTGAAAGTAGTTAGATTATTTAAGAAGTTGTGTGATCTTTTATTTCAAAATTATCCATAAACATATCCTTAGATGTTTCAAGTCTCTCTATTCATTTTATGACCACGTTAAATGTACCAGACAATGTATCATTTTTATGTAGTACCTGGAGACCTCTCTCATGGAACTTTCCTTCCACTTTCCCAGGTTTCAGCTGGTTGCTCTCTGAGCCCATGACAGCTGTTGTCTGAGCTTCCATTTGACAAGATCTTGTGGAAGAGACAGAGAGACAGATAGAAAGCCAGAAATCACCCCTGGGGGGATGACCACACTGCAATCCCTTCTCCTCCATTCTCTGCTTGGAAGCTTGAGGTCACACACACAAGTTCTCGGTCTGATTTTCAAGACACTGTATCTGGGACTTGAACTACAGTTGGCTTTGTGTGAGTCCAGCAATGTAACTGATGTGCCATCTTCTGGTCCCACTCCCAAGTATGATTTTGATCTCAGACATTTCTGTGGTTTGAATGTATCCCTGTAAATTTTTTTTCACATTATATTGATTCACAAAAGATCTTAATTAAACTAAATATTTTCAATAGTAAGTACAGTTAATATAAACATATCTGTGAACACATGTCTGACTTTAGGTATAAAACTCAGTGAGTAGAATGAACATACTATAAAATAGCACCTGCTGAGGCTATATACCTTACTATGGTCATTAAGTAGGTATTTTTTTTAATTTATTTTTTGTTTGTTTTAAAGGTATTTATTTTTAATTTCAAGAAAAACAATCAAAATCAAAAAATAGTAAGAAAAATTTATTTAAGAGTTAAAACCAGGAAAAGGGTTAGGATTCTGTTCAAACAGTAGGCAGATACTGAAAAGTTAAAAAAAAAAAAAAAAAGGAAAAACACAGATATGGACAAAGCTAAAATCTAGTGACAAGTGCACTGCAATTTTCTTCTGAAACATTTTTTTCTCTCTCCATTTCCCCTTTTACTAAAGAGAGGCATAAACTAACTTATTTGCAAAAAAAATATGTGCTTAGTCTCAATTTGGTCTGTTATTTGCACAAAGCCCCATAAGAACACTCATTGATTTAGTTGGCTTTGCTGGAACCTTTTATAAGGAACCTCAGATTAGACTCTTTAAAAAGCCTCCCAAGGCTACTAAGCCAAGTCAGGAATTCACCATCTGACTGTATCTTTAATTATCTGTACTTGAGAGTTTTGGGGCCTGTCAGGAAGTGACATTCTTTACTTACAACAGATATTATTGAACTTATGCAAATAGTCATCCTGCCACAAAATAAGAATGCTCATAAATATTTTCCAATTGCAAAGGGGTCAAGAAGAGAGAAAAGTGTATGTTTCAGTTTTTTTAAAAACTAAGAAAATGCTGAACCTATCAACAACTCAAAAGAAAACAAAAATCCTTAAATCTGCAAGACAAAGCATAGAAGAAAATCAGTAATGTTTTAGTCAAAAGTCATACAATTCTATTTCACTAGTTTGGTCTCAAGTAAACTCTCTTTTGTTGAATTTGCAGTGTTACTGTGGTTCTATATTTCCATTTAAATCCTGGAAGTTAACATTCAATATTATTATTTATATTTCTGAACTTGTCCCTACCATTAAGTTGGCCATTTTCTTGGTTGCTTTTTGTTCTCTTATTTCTTTCTGTCTTCAGTTCAGTTTTCCTGGTATAGCACTCTCTTCAGAACTTTTTTGTTTTGTTTTGTTTTGAGGTTTTTGCTATAGGGCGTGTGGGCTTGCCAGAAAGACAGAGAGATGGAGAGACAGAAAGTGAGAAATCACCCCTCAGGGGAGATGACCATGCCACAGTCCCTTCTCCTCCATTCTCCTCACGGGATCTTGGGCACAAACACACAAGCACCCGGCGTGAATTTTAAGCCACTAGGTCCGGGACTCAAACCATGGTCGACTACATGGGAGTTCAGCGACATAGCAACTTCTTGAAGGCTGGTCTGGTGCTGGTCAATTCTTTCACATTTTGTTTATCTGAAAATGTTTTTATCTTTTCTTACCATATGAAGGATAATCTTACCAAGTATAGTATTCTTGATTGAAAATTTTTTTCATTTACTACTTTGAATATATTTTCCCATTCTTTCCTTGCTTGCTTTGTTTCCAATAAGAGGTCCGATGTTAGCCTGATGGGATAGCCTTTGTAAGTAACTTAACATTTCCCTCTTGCCAATTTTAGTATCTTGTCTTTGTGGCTGTGGCCAGTCTGGCTGTGATGTGCCTTGGAGATTATTTTCTTGAGTTGATTCTGTTTGGGATCCTTTGTATTTCTTGGGTCTGAATATTTGAATGCCTCTCTAGGTTTGGAAAGTCTTCTTCCAGGCTTTCATGGAATAGACTATCAATGCTTTAATTAGTTTCTTCACATTCTGGGATACCAATTATGTGGATGTTTGGGCATTTAATGATATCTAGTATTTCTCATATATTATTCTCATGGGGGGGGTTTCTGTGTTTTTGGTGATTTTTTTCTAGGTGAGAGGTTTTTGTCTTCTACATCTGAGATTTGACCTTCTGGCATGATCTAATCTGCTTTAAATACATTTGAGGGAGGTTTTGATTTTCTGTATTACAACCTTCATCTCTAATAGCTCCATTTGATTCTTTTTTATGGTGTGTATTTCTTCTTTGAAATCATAGAGGAACTTCCTCATCTCCTGGAATTCATTGTCTCTTTTGTATCTTCTAAAGTTCATTGTCTCTATTTTCTTGCATCTTGATTAGTTTTGTCACTATGAAAATTCTGAATTCTTAATCTTAAATTTCCATGCATTCCATTTTACTGTCTGTGGATGATGAAGGGCTGTTTTTATGTTTTTGTTTTTGTTTTTGTTTTCCCCTTGGGGGAGGGATGTTTTCTTGGTTTCTAATTTTCCTTGTGCCTCTACGTGATCATCTAATGGATTATATATTTCTTACCAATTTCTTGAAGTTAATTCTGAGCATTAGAGGTGTAAGGGAGGTGATTACCCACAATATATCTGCAGTTCTAGTTCCCTGACACTCACCAAGCAACCTGCACTTTTGTCGTTGGAACTGGATATTACTAAGGTCTCCCAGTTTCTAGAGAACAGATGTACCTGAGCTGAGCTGCGAGGTTTCAACTAAGAGTTCAGAGGTATGTGAAAGAAGATGAGCCATGCTCTCTCAGCAGCTCTGTTTTTCTCCCTCCTACTCACTTTGTATTCACTCTTCTCTAATTTTTAGTCATTTGGCGGTATATCCACGTTTGGCTCATTTATTGGAGGTTTCTGTAATGGTAAGATCATGTGCTTCAATTTACCATGACGTATTTTTCATACCAATTTCTCTCCTCTACTGTGGAATCCACAGAAAGAGATTTGAGTTCAGATTTATGCAGATAAATTTCTACCTTTCTTCAGCAGGTTCAGTGGGGGGAGGGGGTTTGAGGTTTTCTATGACCCTAAAATATTCAGATGTTTGGCTACTGTGTACCTATACCTGTCTAGACACTCAGTATGTGGAAGCTGAGAAGCAAACTGAGAAAGTCAGGTAAAAGAAAATATAACAAAGGGAAAAAGAAAGAAACAACCAAAAGAAGGGGAAAAAAATTTTTAAAGGCAAAAAAAAGAAAACTACATGATGCATAAGCATACCACATGAAATGGGCAGAAAAAAGCCCATCTCAGATGTAGATGGAGTCTGATATTAGCAAGATAAAGAAGAGGTCAGAGGCAAGAGACAGTCTTACAAATTTAAAAGACTTATTAGTTTTCAAGAAAAAGAGAGACAGAGACAAAAAGAAGACAGAGGCTGCCCAACCTCACTAGGTCTTTGGGATGGAAGGAGAGGTTTGGAGCAGAGGCTCTTCAGTTATAGGAACAGTACAGGATCCACCTCAGATGTAAATGGATTCTCACTAGGTGTTTGGACTAGAAGCATCCCCCTAAAATTTATGTATTATTATAAAATTTATGTGTTATTTGTTGCCATTGTGATAGTATTAAGAGAGTGGAAACTTAATTTGACCATAGTCTCAAAAAGTCAGGTCTCTGAGATATGATTAGGATTAGATAAATTCATCATGGTGGGACCCTCATGATCAAATACTGGTGGGTTTATAAGAAGAGGGAAAAATACAGCATGACAGATACTGACTCTTACCCTTTTGCCATGTGATGCCCTGTGCTGACTCACAACTCTATGAAGTACCCATGCCAGCAAAAAAAACCCTCTCCAGATTCAGCAGCTCAGCCATGGGTAACCAGAATCATGAGCTACATAAACCCTGATTCTTTAAAAATGATCTAGTCTGTGGTGTTCTCTTGTTAGTATCAGAGAATAAACTAAAATTGGAATCATGGTTTTTATTTTCTAACTGTATGGAATACAGTTATAGTCATTGTTTTATTGTCTTTGCTAGACAATGCTAACATTTGTGTCAGTTCTTCATCAATTTTGGTTGATTGACTTTTTCTCCTCAAAAAGGTTGCTTTTTTCTTCTTTTTGCATGTATAGTCATTTTTTATTTGACGTTTAACATGGTAAATTTTCTCTTTTGGGGTCCTAGATGTTTTCATACCCCTATAAATATTCTTGACTTTTATTTTAGAAGTTACTTAAGGGACCAGCAGGTGGTGTGATGGTTAAGGATGCTGGACTCCCACATGGCTGACCATGGTTTGAGTCCTGGACCTGGTGACTTGCTTTCTCACTTTCTGTCTCTCTTTCTCTCTCTCTCTCTCCCTCCCTCTCTGGTCAAATTAAGATAAATAAGTCAATAAAGTTCAATAAAATAATCCTTTTTTAAAAAAAATCACCACCCAAAAGGACAAAGCTATTTGAAGTAATTTTTTAAAAAGAATTTTTTTATTGAACTTTATTTATTTATTTTAATTTAACCAGAGAGGGATAGAGTGAGAGAGAGAAAAAAAGTGGGAAAGCAAGCCTCCAGGTCCAGGGCTTGAACCACGTTCGGCCTTACAGGAGTCCAGAGGCCTTAACCACCATGCCACCTGCCAGCTCCCTTGGGTGGTTATTTTAATATGTGCTAAGATTAAAGCAGCCATGGGACCAGCAGTTAGTGTAATGGCTATGTCACTGGATTCCCACGTAGTCGACCACGGTTCACGTCCCAGACCCGGTGGCTTAAAACTCACGCCGGTCGCGTGTGTATGTGTACCCAAGATCCGGAGAAGAAAATGGAGGAGAAGGGATTGCAGCATGGCCATCACCCCTGGGGGGTGATTTCTCGCTTTCTGTCTCTCTTTCTCTGTCTGTCTAGCGAGCGCATGCGCCCTATAGCAAAAACCTCTACAAAAAAAGGAAAAAAAAAAAAGATTAAAGCAGCTGTCAATTAAGGTGTTTTTTTATTGTTATTAATAAAAAAGAGATCCTTTTGAATATTCTATCCAATCAGGGTTTCTTCTCTGGATGTGGAGATAGGAACTCTTCCCAGACCTATGCAAGCTCAAGATACATTGAATTATTTCCTCTAATTCTTTTATATGGTTCTCTCTCCAGCCTCAGTGGGGATGCTGATCAGTAATTTATAGAATGCTTTAGGGGTCTCTTCTGCAGATTAAGAGTTCTCGCTCTGTGCAGCTCTGCTCTCTCTAAGACTGTGAACTTCAGCTGTCTTTGTCTCTCCAGATTCTTACCTTAATCTCCTTCACCCTTAGCTTAATCCATTTAAACGCAATTCTATGGCCTAAAAGTGCTCTCAACACAGTAAGAGAAGGCAACCTTGTTTGTTTCCCTTTTCTCAGGGATTATGGTCCTTTGTTGCCTGTTTTGATGTCTTAAAAACATTGTTTTATATATTTTGCTTGGTTTTCCAGTTATTTCAGGCAAGAAATTAAATCTAATCTTCATTATGCAATTTTAGATGGAAATAGAAGTCCTTCCATTGTCTTTTAGTACATAGTGTTGAGGAGTCCAAAGTTTACTTCATTTTTTGTTTGCTTGTATATAACTAGTTTTAGGGGACCTTCTCTTTATTACTGATATTCCAGAACTTCCTGAAATTTCATAATGTTGATTGTGCTTGGCTCTCAGTGAGTCTTCTCAGTCTGAAGATTTATACGGTTAATGTTGGAATAATTACTTTTTTAAAAGAATTGTTTTATTTAATTTTACTTATCAATGCTATTTATTTTAATTTGAACAGAAAAAGACACAGAAAGAGAGAGGGAAAGTGAGAAAACAAGCTGCCAGGTCCAGAACTCAAACCACAGTCAGCCATGTGAAAGTCCAGCACCCAACCACTATGCCATCTGCCGGCCCCCGGAATAATTACTTTTTAAGTAATTTTTTAAAATTTGTCTCTATTTTTTTCATTCTGACTTTACAATTAATTGAATGTTGGACCTAAATCTAATCATTTTCCCTCTTGTTTTCCTTTTTAAGTTCTTCCTTCAGGAAATTTTCTTTATTTTATCAGCTATCCTGGTATTCACCTTGAGGTATCCTTTAATATGTCTGTTTTTAATTTATTTGTACTTCTTTCTGGTTTGTCTTTTGGTGTCTCTCCCTTTTTTTCTCTATAAATAATAATTATTATTATTATTATTTAATTTGATGAGAGAGAAAGAGAGAAAAAGTGAGAAAGCAAACTGCCAGGTCCAGGACTTGAACCATGGTTGGCCAAGTGGGAGTCCAGCACCTCAACCACCATGCCACCTGCCAGCCCCAGTCTCTCTCTTTCTTTTGTTAAACACTTTTCTCTGTCTTTTAAAGAAGAAAATATCAAAATCAACCTGGATCCTCTTGTCATTCCAGAGAGAAAAGAAGACTACCAATGATTACTGATGTCATGTCAGAAGGTTTAGTAGTCAAACCTAGTGACCCAAAATGGGACAATTTAATCTCCAATAAAGATAATGATACTTGGACAGCAGGTGGCACAGAGTTTAAGGTAGCAGGATCCCATATGTCCATTAGCACAGTTTGAGTTCCAGATCCGGCAGCTTAAAAAAATGAGGGGAAGCATCTGTGTGCATGCCTGAAATCCTGAGAGGAGAAGGGATTGCAGCTTAGCTATCCTCCCGGAGGTGATTTCTCACTTTCCCTCTCTGTCTCTCTCTCCCCCTCTCTTCAGCAAATACACAAGCCATAAAAATAAATCTAAATGATACAATATCTGGTATTTGCTTCAAATTAGAAGGGAGGAAACAGGTAGATGACTCAAGATTGGCATGAGTTGCTAACCATTGACACTGAGCAATGGATATATGAAGATTTATTATTCTATTCCTTCTCCTTTTATATATGTTTAAAATTTTCTATAATAAAAGAGTTTTAATGATGGGATCAGCAGTTGGCATAATGGTTATGTCACTAGACTCCCATATAGTCAGCTACAATTCAAGTCCTGGACTGGGTGGCTTAAAACTCATGCTAGGCACATGTGTGTGCATGCCCGAGTGCCCAAGAGGAGAATGGAGGAGAAGGGATTGTGCCATGGTCATCCCCACTGGGGAGTGGAGGGCGGGAGGGAATGATTCCTTGCTTCCTGTCTCTCTGTCTCTCTGGCAAGCACACACATCCTACAGCAAAAATCTCCCTCTTTAAAAAAAAGAAAAAAATAGAGAGAGAGAGTTTTAATGAAACTTTTTGGAAATTCTATGAGTGAGTAGGACAAGTAAATTGATAGTCTCCATTATAGAAAAATAGGTCAGCAGGTCCACAATTTTTTGGAGAACTCTGATATTCTGAATCAGTACAGTTTCTTCAAAGAAGAGTTTGATAGTCTCCTACCTGAGGATATATGTCTGGATATTTACGATTTCAAAGAGGAAACAAAGGAAACATCATAAAGGGGCCTCATTTCAGGACCAGCAGGTGGAGTGGTGGTTAAGGCGCTGGACACTCCCATATGGCCAACCACAGTTTAAGTCCCGGACCTGGTGGCTTCCTTTCTCATTTTCCTTCTCTCTCTTTCCATGTCTCTCTCTGGTCAAAATTTAAATAAATGAAGGAATAAATTTAAAAAAATTTAAAAACAAATAATTAAAAAGGGGCCACATTTCATTATGGAAATTTATATTTACTTCTTAATTTCAGTTCAACATCTTCTCTGCCCTCCTCTGTATCAGGTATTTCTGAATTAATCCCCCCCAAAAAAATCTGTATATTTCTTGGGGATAGCATCCTTTGCTTACACACTATCAGGAAAGAAATCCTAGAATTCATCTGTTTCCTTTACAGAATTTCAGTTTGAGTGCCTTAGTTTTAATTCCAGGCCTCATGATCACCCTCTGAGTTTCCTTGTGCCTCCAAATTCCTAGGTGCTGCAGGAGGAGGTTTACAGGGGTGAATGGATCTGCTTGTCATTAATATCCTTCTCATTCCGTCATCAGCATCCTTCTTAGCAGATAATTTATGTTATAACTTCTTCTGTCCTAGAATGTTAGGTACAACTCTTTGTTCTGCTTTCAATCTTACAAAAATTGGTTTAAGTCTTACCCTCTAATATTTTCCTCTTCTGTGGGGGATCCCAAGAAATAGAGGGAGAGGAGGAGAAAGAACCACATGGCATCAATGCATCAATTTAACTAGTAGCCTAGTTAAGCTTCTGATTTAAAATAAAAGCTCACTCCTGGGAGAGACTTTATTTAGCATCATATCTATTATAAAAGGACCTCAAAAAGTTAGTAGTAAAAATGGAATTAAAGTATGACTTTATTCTGGTACAAAAAAAATTGAAATCCTGGCACAGTTTTTTTCATAATATACATTTTCCATTAACCTTTTGGAAACCCTCTCAGTGTTCTGTGCAGGAGTGATTCTGAATAATGTTTCCAACAGTCACAAATTATTTTTTTTAAACTGTGATGTGTGGTAGAAGGTCAAAGGCACAAGAGCAGATGAAAACTCTTCTGCTCTACAATGAAAACAGAAAAATGTCCAGAGCTCAGAAATCGATCAGTGATGTACATGCCATCATTCTTTTTAAAGCTGCATTTGAAATATTTCAGCATTAACTTTCCTTCCCTTATACCAATCATCTCAGTTGTTAAGTTTGTTTAGAAAGTAATTTTTGAAAGATTACACTGATAACCCCAAGCCAGTTGGAGGTAGGCTGAGTCTGCTGATGTGGAACACTTAAAATGTCCATTAGTACACCTCTCTTGTCACTTATCACCCAGGAGGTCAAGCCTTTGGTATGAAAGTTGTTTATAAACTGGTAGCTTTATTTTTTAAACAGAAAAGAAGGACTGAAGTGGATCTGGGCAGAAGATTGTACAATTAAAAGTTTTTAGAGATCTGTATGCATTATGAGCCAGCACTGGGTTTGTGAGTGTTTTATAACTCAACCATTAACCACTAATCTTCTGTTAGAACCTGATGCAAAAGGTCTCAATCTCTTTCTAAAACCAAAAGGTATTGTTGGGAAGCCAATTTTTTTTTACATAATCCCTCAACAAAAGGAGATAATAATTACTTCTATTTAGATGACATAATTTCATGAAGCTTGTGATTATCTATTTCACAATTATTTTGGCATTATGGAAATCTTCTGTGATATTTTCCATGTTTTGAGGGATGTCGTTAAAGAGACTGAATTGACCTAATTCAACCAGCCTTCAAAAATCACACCTTCATTAAGCCAGCCAATGGCACCATGGTGACAGGATGCTCTGTGATGTCGTACCTACACGGGAAGGTCTTGAGTTTATATTCTGAGACCTCCTTGTGCACACTAGATGCACACACATGTGCCTATGATTGGGGTTGACTGAACCTAGGGGACAACCACAGCAAGAAGACCCTATTGGGATTGCTTTTAGCTCTGCCTCTGTCTCTCTGGAAGAAATAAATAAATAAACTTCTTAAAACTCATACTTGCTTTTAAATAATGGCTTCCT
The DNA here is from genome assembly GCF_000334495.1 of Tupaia belangeri chinensis. NCBI lineage: Eukaryota > Metazoa > Chordata > Mammalia > Scandentia > Tupaiidae > Tupaia > Tupaia belangeri. Next base: position 3,076,344 of record NW_006198305.1, read on the forward strand.
TGAGTCTAGAACAAATATTTGTAATCTATGGACCCAGTATCCACTCACCTTGCTAAGATTTTCATTTGTGTTATCTCTGCCCTCCTCAGATATTCATACTGGAAACTGGCACCGCAACTCCAGTTTTGACTAGCTTAACAATCTATGTAATCCATTCCTCTGGCCATTGTTTTTGATTCAGGTGTGGGCAGTATATACATGACATAAGCTGGACTGGTTAGTGAATGCAAGGACACTTGATTTGGAGTATTGGAATGTCAGAGTGCTATAATCATTTTTAACAACATGGTGCAATTCAGCCTGAGAGTTGGATTGCTCTGCATAGTGGGGAGGAGAAAATAGTAGAAATAGAAAAATAGAGTTAGGGGGCCATGATTACTAGTCTACATTTTAAAATTGACCTACTCTGACCTAGCTTAGGTGGCACAATTGGTAGCCCACTGAGTTACAGTATGCTGGAAGCTATATGTCCAACCACAGGTTCATATCCCAGCCAGGTTGACCTGAAACACACTAAGCACGTGCACACCTGCCCCAGATCCTGATGAGACTCTGTCAAGGGTGCTTCTTTTCTCCCTCTCTTTCCTATACACACACACACACATACACACTGCCCAAGATCCTGATGAGCTGAAGGGGTGGAGGAGGTGACCTCATGATGAGACTCTGTCAAGGGTGCTTCTTTTCTCTCTCTCTTTCCTGTACACACACACACACACACACACACACACACACACTCTATCATGAATCTTTTTATTTATTTATTTTTCAGTTTTGTTATAGGACACATGTGCTCACCAAAGAGAGACAGAGCAAGAGGAGAAAAGAGAGACGTCTCCTCCCAAGAGGGATGGCCAAGCCACAAGCCCGTCTCCTCCAGTCTCCTCGGGACTTTGGACATGCATGCACATGTGCCCTGTGTGAATTTTCAAGCTGCTGAGTGTGGGACTCAAACCATGCAGTTTGCTCTGTGGTATCCTTAACTGCTATGCCACCTTCCAGCCCCTCTATCATCAATCTATATTTTTAAGAAATTTATTTACTCTGGATATTTTCTAAGATAAAAATATCCTTGTATTGTTTAAGTCAATTCAGTTTAGGTTTTCCATCAAAATGAAAAGCATCTAGATTTATATTAATAGTCTCCTTGGAGACATTTGGGGAAGCACCATTCAATTTAAACTGGATTTCTTTTTTGTGTGTAGCAAAGATAAGGAAAAGAACATTAACATGGAAATGTACATGGAGAAATTAAGCAATTGCTCAAGGTTGTAGAGTGAATTAGAAAAATAAACTTGCTCTTGTTGACTTTTTTTAAGAGAGATGTTTTGCTATAGGAGAGACAGAGAGACAGAAAGTGAGAAATTAACCCCTGGGGGGATAGCCACACCACAATCCCTTTTCCATTCTCCCTTCAGGATTTCACGCTTGCGCATGTACCCAGCATGAGTTTCAAACCACTGAGTCTGGGACTCAAACCGCGGTTGGTCATGTGAGAGTTTAACAATTCAGTCACTATGCCATCTGCTGGTGCCTTGACTTTTTTTTTTTTTTAGTACCAGAGGGCATTTGCCCACACCAGAAAAGAAGTGAGAAAGAGAAAGAGAGAGAGAGAGAAAGAACACTTAGTGTGGCCTGGTCTTATTGCAATTGTTTTTCTTCCTTTCTTCCTTCCTATCAGGATCTTGGGGATGTGTACACACATGCCCAGTGTAGTTTTCAAGCTGCGAGGGCCAGGATCTGAACTGCAGTTGGCCATGTGGGATCCAGTTCCCTCTAGACAGCACATAACCATTGTGCCTCAGGCCTGGCCATCTTGATGACTACATGCATGCACACACTCTTGCTTTCTACACACAAGGTTTCTTATGTACATCAGTGTTTAACTTTCACTCTTTCAACACACACCCCTACTTCATAGATTCCTAAAGATTCATGTGAAATATTTGGATATCCTTCCCATACCAATCAAGCAACATATTCTCAAGGAAAAGGGAGTAATTACATCTTTATTAGCTCATTTCGCTATGATTTGTACTACAAACCTCCTCAGACTGTGTGGTAGGCAAGATAATGCCCCTACCCAACCACCCAAAATGATGTCCATATCCTGATTCCCACAATCTGTGACTAGGTAGGTTACAGTATAAAGGACAATTAAGCGTGCCAATCAGCTGACCTTGAGATAGGGAGTTACCGTGGCTTGAAATTCATGCTGGGGCACTTGGGTGTGCGTGCCCAAAATTTCAAAAGGAGAATGAAGGAGAAACGGATGTGGCATGGCTATCCTCCTGGGGGAGGGGGGTATTTCTCTCTTTCTGTCTCTCTGTCTCTCCAGCAGTGCATGCGCCCTATAGCATAATTTCACAACAACAACAACAACAAAAAAAACCTCCACACTTTGGAGAAAGGGACGGGGCTGTAAGTCAAGAAATGCAGGCAATCTCTTTCTTGAAAAGTCAAATAAACAGATTCTCCCCAAGTTTCCGGGAGAAACACAGCCTTGCTAATACCTTGTTTTTAGCCCTGTGAGACTGGTTGTGACTTCTGACCTCCAAAACTGTAGCATGATAAATTCGTATTGTTTTCAGCCACTAAGTTTACTGTGATTTCTTACATTAGCTAGTAACTAATAAAGACAGCAATCATGCTTAAAAAATGAGCTACTTACTAGCAGAAAAAATTCTTTCAAAAATATCCATTTTTCTAGCTGGTGGCATAGTGATTAAGGCAGCTCAGTCCCACTGGCTGACTGTGCAGTTCAAGTCCTGGACCAGGAAACTTGAAAAACATGTCAGACACAGGTGCATGTGTACATAAAATCCCAAGAGAAAAATGGAAGAGAAAGGATTATGGCATTGGCCATCCCCCCTTGGGGGTGCTTTTTCACTTTGCCTCTCATTGTCTCTCTGATGAGTGGACACATTCTATAGCAACATATATATATATATATATATATATATATATATATATATATACACACACACAAACACACATACTTCTGTGTGTATGTATACATACATTTATGCTTTTTAAAGATTGCTGGACACGATTTAGCTTCTGACATGTAATGGTACTAAATATTTATTTTCACTATCAAGAGATTATTATTAACAAAGGTTTATGAAACACCAAGCACTAGACACTGTGCTAATCCCTTAAATATGCTATTTTATTGTAAGAGTTTTATTGAGGCATAACTGATATATGAAAATTGCACATATTTAAAATATACAACTAATGAATTTGAGCATATGTGTACACCATGAAATGATCACTATAATCAAACTATTAGGCATAGTCATCATTTTCCAAAATTTCTTTGTGTCTTTGTGTGTGTGTGCATGTGAGAAGAGAGATAAGAACATTGAACTGAGATCTACCCCCTTAACAAATGATTAAGTGTCCCCTATAGTATCATTAACTACCAGTGCTATGTTCTATAGCAGGTCTCTAGAATTTATTTATCTTCTATAAGTGAAACTTTATACCAATTGAATGGGTCTCCATTTTTCTTTCCTCACAGCCCATAGCAACCACCATTTCATTCTTTGCTTTTATGAATCTTCATATGCAGTTATACTCACTATCCCCAACTTACAGATGAAGGCACAGAGTGTTATAGAGGTAAAATAGTGCAGTATCTTAAAAATAATACAGAAAAGCACTGAGACTTAATCCCAGGTCTACAAAACTCCTAAATCCAATTTTTCACTCTACACATATCAAAAGAGAAGTTTGAGCCAAACTCTGAACCAACTCTGACCAAGTTTTGGAAATCATTTGTGACTGAAACTTTCTGGGATTTTAGTCTTCACTTTCTTTGTTCACTTTACTAAAATCCTGATCTTACATTGTATACTCTAAGATTTAGCTGTTTGTTGGAAAGTAAACTCCTTGTTTATTTGAGGGTTCAAATTAGGACTCTGGTTAATTGCAATCTATTTGTTGTATAAAACCAGAAAAGTGCAGCCCTTCTTGAATACAAACAGTAAGAGCAGTTTGCAAGTGGACTTTGAGCCAGATGAGGTTTTTTTTGTTTTGTTTTGTTTTTTTGAGAGGTTTTTGCTATAGGGTGCATGCGCTTGCCAGAAAGACAGAGAGAGACAGAGAGACAGAAAGCAAGAAATCACCCCCCGGGGGGTGGGGCAGGGTGGCCACACCGCAATCCCTTCTACTCCATTCTCCTTTCAGGATCTTGGGCATGCACACACACATGCCTGGTATGAGTTTAAGTCCCCGGGTCTGGGACTTGAACCGCAGTTGACTACATGGGAGTCCAGCAACATAGCCATTACAGTAACTGCTAGTCCCAAGAGAGAACTCTTAATCTGCAGAAGAGACCTCTAAAGCATTCTGTAAAGTACTGATCAGCATCCCCACTGAGGCTGGAGAGGTAACCATATAAAAGAATTAGAGGGAACAATTTAATGTATCTTAAGCTTGCATAGGTTTGGGAAGAGTTCCTATCTCCACCATCCAGACAGGAAATCCATCAAGATGCCTGAAGTCTAGTAGGTATTCCAGACATAGAAACAGGTCATTATAATACATTACAGGAAATCAGATGCTAGAGCTACAAACAAGGTACTGTGGGGAGGAGAAAGGTGGGGTTTGAGGAGGAAAGAGGTGGAGACTGGGGAGGAGATCATTCAGGGAAGGCTTTCTGTAGGAAGAGATGAAGGTGTTGGGTCTTCAGGTTTGCCTAGGAATCATTTAGATAAAGAGGTCAAGAGGATAAAAAAGAATACCTAGGAGAGAGCAAGGTTAAGTAGAAGTAAGAAGATATTAAGCAACTCAACGAAGTGTGGGAACCCCATGGAGTTTAAAGAAGCTGGAGCATAAAAGGAAAGAAGACAAAGGTGGGAACTGAGGCTGGAGAAGCAGACAAAAGCCAGATTTGAGCAGACTTTATACCCTTGGTTAATGATCCCCAATTGTCCTCCTGAATTTTCAAACATTTTAAGTTAGGTATTGACAAGAATGCAATGTACCAAATGAAGAAGCCCTCTCATTTTCTAAAAGATAGATCTTACATTAAGTGTTCTTACCACAATGAAAAATAGAGAGAAATCTTAGAAATATGTCCTTAACACTTTCTGACCCCTTTAGATTTCTAGAGAACCTAGGGGAAAACTCGATGTGTTGTCTATTAAAAGTCAGCCTGTCCCTCTTCGAAGGTATTATTCGTGCTTTCCTTTTTGTATTTATTTGCTCCTGTCAAAATGGCTGCCTGGAGAGTTGTCCCAGGTGTTGGTAGCCCTTCCCAGTCTTGCCATTTGTTGCTATACCTCTTTGTACAAATCATGAAGAGACCCCCAGCAGGCACCCTGACGAGTGAGTCCCAGGAAGTATACCCACTGTGATACATACATTCTGCAAAGAGAAAATAGTTAGGGCTCAGCCACAGTGGCTCACACTAAAAATGCTGTGCTCTCCACTCTGGGTCTGGGACTATATGTGAAGCCTGGGTTTGGTTCCTGAGCTACCATAAAGACCAAGTGCAGTAGTATTCTTATAATTCCAACCACTCCAAAGGCTGAGGCAGGAGGGTCACTACAGCCAAGACCCTGTCTAAAAAATATTAATAATAAATCTACAGATAAATCACATAGATTAAAAAAAAATTTTTTAGAAGAAAGAAAATAGCTAGAAATAAATTGGGAAAGGCATGGGCCAGCCGGTGGCATGGTGGTTAAGTTGGTTGGATCCTACATGGTCAACTACATAATTCAAGTCTCAGACCCAGTGGCTTGAAAATCATGCCAGGTGCCAAAATTCTGAGAAAAAGGACTGTGGTGTGGCCATCCCCTCGGGGGTGGGGGGTTCTCACTTTCCCTCTCTCAATTCTCTCTTTCTCTCTCTGGCGAGCACACATGCCCTCTATCAAATTTTTAAAAAGAAAACAGAACAGACAAGTACCCAATAACACATTTTTCTGAATCACCTCAGTAGATCATTGGTCAAAAGATGTCACTGGAGAAAATCCCTGTGACATGAGAAAGCTGATGACTCTATCCATGGCTATAAAATAGCTCATGATAATATAACCTGGTTATATGACTGCACATTACAAGACCAGGGAGCGATTTACTGAGTACCCTTGTATGCAGAACATGCTCTGAATAAATAAGATACTTGTCTTAATGTTTTCATGTTCTGGTGTCTAATACATGTCTATAAAATAGAATGGAACAAATAGTAGCCAGTAAATGAATGAATGCAAGTTGCAAACTATATGAGTGCAAGGAACAACAAAAATAAATAAAATAAAACAAGAAACGTGTAAAACAGAAAAGGATCTTAGCGATAAGTTTGCACAACCCCTCCTTTACTGGCTTCGGAAATAGAGGTCATTAAAAGGTTTTATTATTCTTATCTGTAAAAATCATCCCAGGGCCCATAGAAGTCAGCCAAACTAGAGAAAGTATCTCTGCCAACCCTCAAAAGAAAAGGGCTCTATAAGCAAAATGAGTCATAACAACCTCTTCTAATTGTGGGAACCAAACAGTGGCAGGTTGTAAAAGGAAAATGGAGCATGTTCCCATAAACCTCAGAGTAAGCCCTGGAGACAGCGTGTAACAGGCTGAGCGTATTCTCTATCTTATCAACTACCGTACCTATCCTGGGGGGTTCAGAGACCAGTTCATAAGGGAAAATACAGTCCTTGCAATGACTCTAAATCACTCAGAGAGCCACGTTCAACAAATAGAATGCAAGTAGAACGTGAGCTCTGAAGGATAAGGCATCCAGGAATAAAGGAATGTCGTACCGCTCTTGGTGAGAGCGGCTGTCGCTCTTGGGCAGACAGGATCTCTCTGAGTACCCATCAATTGAAGGCTCACTTTGACTTGTTTATCCAGTTAAAACGTTAGGCTCCACCAAACCATCCCTGAGCTTTCATCTATTCCTGTGAGTGTCAGCCCATTTTTAAAAATGCTCCCCAGACAGTGTTAGAGGTACCACTAAATCCATCTAGCCTTGTATGAGATCAAACATAGCCATGGCCAACATACCACACTCCTCCCAGTTAGCTTCCCAGACTAAATTAGAAGATAAATGCAAAAGTCACACCAACAACCATGAATTTTGACTTGATGTCTCCTTGACTAAGCTTGGGCCAGAAGGCACCCACCAGGGTTCTAGTAACTATCAGAGGTGCAGTTCCAAAGAATCATCTCTCACCTCATTTGTTTACACACAGAGCTGTCTTCTGTTTGTCAGCAATCACCACGCTCATTCGTGCACACCGCTTTGTGCTAGATTCTTCACAGCTCGTGAGGGATACAGTGTGAACAAGGAAGTCTGGGCCTCAAGGCTTGCAGGTCTTGCTCTCTAGGAGAATGACCCCATCATAGGGTGTGGGCTGGGGGGAATTAGCAGAAGAAGCATCCTGGGGTCCCCACTTCCCCCTGCCCATGGGATTAGGTTCTTAAAAGAGAAGTGCCACAGGCCTGGGATGCTATAATTATCCCAGCCATTTAAGGATTATGCTCCTGGGAGACTATAATTATCCAAATATTGTTGCATTCAGGGATATTTTACTTACAAAGGAGTGCCTTCATTTTTACAGGATCTTTCAAGGGGGCCCAAAGGGTGTGTCCTCTCTAATGTGGTTCCTTAAAAAAGCTAGAAATAAACAACTACATCTGGTATGAGGGTGGGGTCCAGCTGAATTCAACCCAATCAAGGACTTTCGATGGGTGCAGAAAGGAGACAACTTCCTTTTGTCGCCTTAAGAAATTATCACTCTGGGTTAAAACATGGGGACTTTAGTCCCACCTTCACCTCCTTCCCACCCATCTGCAATTACCTTTTCAGTCTGAAACTCATCTATTTAGAGAAATTGTTAAAGAAAGTTCTGGGCATTTAAGATACAACTTCTTTTTAAGGTTTGTGATATATATTATTTATATCATAATATTCTCCCTCTGCATTTATTATTCCCTCTAACTCTAATGCAATGCTATTTTGTATAAGAATTATATACCCTGAAGTGGATGGGGGTGGGAAAAAGAGGAGGGATACTAAAGTATAGGAAAGAGATGCTTAATTTGGTAAACTTCCTTGATTAAAACAGTGAACATTTATGCAGTTCTTATTATGTAGCAAACTTTATTCTGAGCATGTGTCTCATTAATTCTCACAGCATTCTTATGAGGTAGGTATCTGAATTTTACATATGACGAAACCAAAAAACAGAAAGGTTGTTTAGTATCACACATCTGGTAAGTTACAGAAGGAGAACCAAAACCTGGAAGCTGCCTCCTGAGTCCACTCTTAGCTACTGTGCCAAACCACCTCCTGATCTTGTGTACCTGACTCATACCAGATAGTAAACACAATGTGGTGGGAGGAACAGAACAATGAGACATGGTTTCTGCTTTCCAGAGCCATATCACTGTAGTTATCAGACAGAATGTCACAGATACAATGGGTGAGGCATAGACAACAGCTGTAGAAACTTAGAGATAACACCATGTTAATGATGGTGTGGCATTAGGAATTGATTCCAGGAGGAGGTAGCATTTGACATGTCAATAGGCACAGAGAAGGAACAGGTGAATGGCATTCCATACAGAAGAGAAAGAGCATCATAAGATACCCTGGGAAGTTCAGGGTGGGCTAAGACACAGCACATATGGGAGACAGAAGAGAAATGAGGTGATGAGAGCCTGTTGGGGTTGGAGTGTGAAGAGCAAAGGGACAGCTAAGAATAAGGTAGAAACTAATCCTCTCTGGCTGGAGCCAATGGGAGGCAAGGAAGGAAACATCATTGATTTTAGGCTTTGGCCAAGTTGGATTCACTGTGGTCTAGGAGAAGACCATTATGTACTGACGATTCAGTCAGAATGCTTACTTTTCTATATCACAGACCATTCTTCTTATATGACTTTTGTTCAGGCTTCTATCTAGTCTAGTTCAACAAACAGCTATTGAGTATCTTCTCTGGTTACTGAGTGTCAACCACTCCAAAATTCTGTGGTTTCAAGCAATAAAACTCATTTACTGGCTCACAGTTTCGGCATTTGAACAGGTCTCCACAGGAAGAGCTCATCTCTGTGCCACACAACATCAGCAGGGACAGGTCTACTAGGCCTGGAAGATCCACTCCCAAGATGATCTTCCTCGCATGGCTAGCAAGATGGTTCCTTCCACTCTTGAGGAGCCTAGTGAGGACCTCAATTCTCCTCCAGACAGCCTTGAAATGTGACTAAATTGAGCATTTGACAACATAATGACTGAGTTGTCAGACATATTACATGGGGTTGGCTGACCCTAAGAGTAAACCTGGGAGCTTCCAAGTCTTCATAAGGCTTGATCTCAGAAATCCCTGAACAAAGCATCTACCACATTCTATTGGTCAAAGCAGGTTGGAGGACCAGCCCACATTGAAGGAGAGGAGTCTACCCATGGGCAGTTTCAAAATCAGTAATCTATGGGACCAGCAGTTAGCGTAATGGCTATGTCGCTGGACTCTCATGTAGTCGACCGCGGTTCGCATCCCGGACCTGGTGGCTTAAAACTCACACTGGGTGCGTGTGTGTGCATGCCCAAGATCCCAAGAGGAGAATAGAGGAGAAGGGATTGAGGCGTGGCCATCCCCCCTGGAGGGTGATTTCTCGCTTTCTATCTCTCTGTCTCTCTCTGTCTGTCTGGCGAGCACACGCGCCCTATAGCAAAAACCTCTCCAAAAAAAGAGGAAAAAAAAATCAGTAATCTACCACTATACATATTATGTTCAGGTTCAAGATTGAAGACAATAAGTATTAAGACATGGTTCATGTCTCAAGAAGCTAACGAACTATACCATGGGGTTTGCACTAGATTAAAATGGAAGAAAAAAACACAACTGAAAGTAATGCCTAGATTATCATTGGATCCTGGTTTATAAATAATCCAGCTTTTAAAAACAGCAATTTACATATAAACTGAACACTAGATGAAACAGAAAATTACTGTTAATATCTTCAGTTGTATAGTGGCAGTGTGATTATGTAGAAGATTGTCTCTTTTTTTAACATTTATTTCTTTTATGAGAGTGAAAGAGAGAAAGGGAAAGATAAGCATCTTCAACAGGGTCTCATGGTGCATCTCAATATCCTTCCCAGCCTCCCCAGCCAGGCAGACTCACAAACACGTGTGCCTGACACATAACAGGTAAACCAGGGAACCAAACCCTCAACCTTCCCTATAATCCAACATCACTTAAGCATCTTGTTACTGCCTGCTCCACCAAGTGGCCCAGATGGTCTTTATTATTGAAGGGTGGATTATGAATTATTTTCAGGATGGGATATGATATCTGCAACTTAACTTTCAAATGACTCAGAAATAAGAATTATCAACTGATACAACAAATATTGGCCAAAAGTTAACAAGTGTTGAATCTAGGTATTAATTATATGGTTGATTATTCTTTTCTTTCATGCTTTTTGAATTCTTTTGCACTAAAAAAAATATAGTTGGGGTCTAGCAGATAGCATCATGGTACATTACTGGACTCCCATGTAGTCGACTGCAGTTCTAGTCCCCTTGGCTTAAAACTCACACCAGGTGCATTTGCATGCATGCCTAAAATCCTGAGAAGAAAATGGAGGAGAAGAAATTGCAGCATGACCATTCCCCCTGGGAGTGATTTCTGACTTTCTATCTCTCTGTCTCTTCCTGTCTTTCAAGCAGGCACATGCACCCTATAGCAAAAATCTCTCTTTAAAAAAAAAATTGGAGGTAAAAAAAATGGCCTAGTTTGGAGCTCTCCATGAAAATAATGGGTTTCCCTAAGACAAAAACATAGATATAAATAGAACGAAGTTGTAATTAAATCTGTAAGCTCATTTGTTGCATGCCCCAACTTTGAAGGTTCCTGTCAATAAATACTATTTCCTACTTAACACACATACTCCAGAACCCAAAGAATTAAAATCTGAATGAAAACTCTCCTGGAGGGGAGAGATAGCCGCTTGAAGAGTCATTGCGGAGCCAGCAGGTGGTGTGGCGGTTAAGGCTCTAGATTCCCACATGGCTGACTGCAACTCAAGTCCCAGATCCAGCGTATTGAAACTCATGCTGGCCATGTGTATGTGCATGCCCAAAATCCCAAGAAGAGAATGGAGAAAGGATTGTGGTGTGGTGGTGCTTGGTGGTGGTGAGGGGGACTTTCTCACTTTCTCTTTTCATGTGTCTCCAGCAAGTACATGCTCCCTAAAACAAAAATCTCCCTTAAAAAAATAAAAGCAGGGAAAAAAAAAAAAAGTCATCACCACCACCCTGCTGGCTACCCAGAGCTTCATTTTCTGACTCTAGAGTGTAAGATGCTCTCCCATCATCCCTTTCATCAGCTGAGAGAAAACAGAACTGGCAAAGACACTTTCCTTGTGACAAGGGAAAACACACAGAATTCATAAGAGTATAATCCCACCACAGTTTCTCGCCAAGCCTGATGTCTTGCCCATATGAAAGTATCATCTTGATGCCAACCACAGGTGGATGTCAGGATGGCTTGTGTTCAGGAATAGCAAGGGCCCTCTCATGCTTGCCTAGGGTCTTGCTTCTGGGCTCCAGATTTGAGTCAGAGGACACACCTCTTTCCCAGACAATGGTACACAAAAGGATCCACACTCTTCCAGTGAGACTCCAGGCCTAAAGTTTAAACTACAATTAATGTGATTCAAGAGGCACTGTGTTCCTGAAAGGAAAATGCACATACATCTGAGACTTCCTTCCACAGAGCCTCTTTGTTACCACTTCTCTGCCTTCTTCTCTGCCAACAGCTACTCTTCCCTTCATCTACATTACCTCTCTACTAACATTGACTTATCCTCTACCCCCTTCCAAATTGACACACACGGAGTACTTTTGAAAATCTCTCTTCCCTGGCTTCTATGACAATATTGCTCTAGGTCTTTCTATTGCTCTTTTTACTTCTTACATGAGCTGTTCACTAAAGATTTTTTTGTAACTTCATTGACAATTTTTTATCTTGGCAGAGCATCAGAATTACCTGTAGAGCTTGAAAAGATTTATATGCCTAACTCCTGCTCTCTTGGAGTTTCTGATAGAGTATGTTGAGGTAGAGAGCAGGCATCCAATTTTTTAAAGTCTCCCAGAAGATTCTGGTATACATATTGGTGGAAACCACTGTTTTGCTTTTTCTTTTTGAGAAAACTCATCAAGTAAATAAAAGAATAAATGAAAGTGAGACTTCTGATAACGTTGAAACTATAATTAATATGATTCAAGAGCTAGTATGTTTTTGAAAAACACACACACACAGGAACAATACAGAAAAAAATACAATGAATGAAGAAATAAATGAAAGTCGTAGCCTCAAATATTATGCTTATGCTGATGACAACCACACAAAATAAACAGGTATAACCTTCATATACATATAGCATCTTAAGGAAGCATTTAGTGGGGCCAACAGGTGGTGTGACAGTTAAGGCCCTGGACTCACATGGCCAACCGCAGTTCCAGTCCTGGAGACAGCAACTTGAAAACCCCACCCAGGCACAGGTGCATGCATGCCCAAAATCCTGAGAGGAGAATGTAGGAGAAGGGATTATAACATGGCCATCCCACCTGGGCGTGATTTCTCACTTCCCTTCTCTATCTCTATCTGTCATTCTCTGGTGAAAGCATGTATCCTATGGCAAAAAAAAAAAAAAAAAAAACAGAAGGTGGTGGTTAGTTTTCTTATGCCACAGATTTGAGTAGCTCCAGCTCTGAAAACATCTTTGGGTTCCAGTAAATAAATGACTATTGTAGTCATGCTATTTCAGCCCTGGTATTTCTTATAAGTTCTAGTCCTACATATCCAACTATACCCATACATCTCAAATTATGAATGTTTGGTCCACAAGCACCTCAAACAAAATTTTTCTAAAACATTGCCTTTTGCAGAGTTCCTAGCATCACCACCATCTCAATCTCAAGTGAATCTAAATTCAAGTGGATATAAATCTAATTAATCATAGACTTAATATTCAGTTCATAATAAAAGGAATAAAAACAATAAGTTAAAGTATAACAAAAGCAAGCAATCAGCCAAATTTATAACATAAGACATTCTACAAAATGAACTGTTCGGTTCATTCAAAAATAAACATCATGGCGGGACCAGCAGTTAGCGTAATGGCTATGTCGCTGGACTCCTATGTAGTCGACCACAGTTCGAGTCCCGGACCCGGTGGCTTAAACACATGCCAGGCACATGTGCGTGCATGCCCAAGATCCTGAGAGGAGAATGGAGGAGAAGGGATTGTAGCGTGGCCATCCCCCCTGGGGTGTGATTTCTTGCTTTCTGTCTCTCTATCTCTCTCTGTCTTTCTGGCGAGCGCACACGCCCTATGGTAAAAACCTCTCCAAAAAAATAAAAAATAAAAATAAGTAAAATAAATAAACATCATGGGGACCAGCAGATGGCATAATGGTTACAACACTGGACTCCCACATAGTCGACTGCAGTTGAGTCCTGGGCCTGGCAGCTTAAAACTCATGCCAGGCATGTGTGCGTGCATGCCCAAAATCCCAAGAGAATGGAGAAGGGATTGTGGCATGGCCATCTTCCCTGGAGGGTGATTTTTAATTTTCTGTCTCTCTGGCAAGCATACATACCCATAGCAAAAATCCCTCTAAGAAAAATAAAATTAAAAAAAAAATTCATGTTGTGGTAGGAAAATAAAAGAGGATAGACTGATATAGATGGGAGAAAAAAGGTATAACATCTCAATACACCATATAGACTTTGTTTAGATCCTTATTTGGACAAACTAAAAAAGAATTTTGAAACAAATGGGAAAAATTTAAAAGATGTTGTGTATTATATGATATTTAGAGAACATTATTAATATACTAGCTGTACATTGACCACCAGGTGGCATGATGGTTAAGACACTGGACACTCCCGCATGGCTGATCCAGATCTAGTGACTTGCTTTCTCACTTTCCCTCTCTCTTTCTCTCTCTCTCTGGTCAAATTAAAATAAATGAATGAATAAATAAATAAATACTAGGTGTGATAGTATTCTTAAGTAAAAAAAAAAAAAACACATATACACAATGTTTTGGGGCCAGACCCATAGCCTAGTGGTTAAGGGAGCTGGAGATGGATCTTACATGGCCATCTGTGGTTCAAATCCAGGCCCTAGTAGGTTGAAAAACACATGGTACTTGTGTGCACATACCCCAGATCCCACCAGGATGGAGACATGGAGGAGAAGAGATTTCAGTATGACTATATCCCATTGAGGGTGCTGTCTTCCTCTCTTGCTCTCCCTTTCCCTA
>NW_006198305.1:3090646-3124924 GCF_000334495.1 Tupaia belangeri chinensis
GACAAGTATATATGACCTTGGGCAATTTAAAAAAAAAGTATTTTGGTTAAATTATATGGAATTTGCTTCAATATATCCAAAGGAAACTAATACTAATTATATTCTTTTTTGTTCATCTTGCACTTTGTCCTATATCCTATTCCTTCATCTTTACAAAGTGTCAGCGAACATGGTAAAATGTCATACCACCATGTGACAACACATAACTAGAAAATGTCCTATAGAATAATAGGATGCTCCAGTGAACACTTCAAGAAGAATGGTTATTTTTGGATCAGGTACTGACAATCAGTTTAAGCAACAGGTATTCTATGTTAATTCATGGTCCAGTTCAGCAAGTTGAAAACACACTGGAAGCTGATTGGTTCTACTTTAGTATCATTGAACCAGTTATGAACTCAAATACCTCTGGAACTTTGAATGGCAGTCATGAGAACAGATCTTCCCACCTATCATTTGGATTTTTTTTTTTAATTAGTGGTTTTGAGCCATTTTTGTGCAATACAGCAGGCCTCCTCTAAAAACGTTTCAAGCACATATCTCACAAATGAACACAGGATATAGAAACCAAAATTCCCAGAAACAGAGGATATCTTTGGATATCACTCCATCTCAAAACATCTGAATTTCCTCCAAATGATAATGTGAAACTTTCATATGATATGATCTATTAAAAACCTCGAGACCTCGAGAGTCAAACCGATGTGCAAATATTTAAAACCATTGCTAACACAACATCTCCCTGCATACCTATATAATTAACCTAAGCTTTGTGACCCACAATGTGTCCACAAATTGGAGGCCTTCCCAGATTGAACCACCATACAGAAAGGACCTTTTAAAGATCTAAACAAATACAGACTGAATAAAACTGCAGGTCATAATCACTCAGTTTATGTAAGTACATTTCTGTTTACAAAGTCAACAATCCCAGTCATATTGCCATATTTTAAGCATTTCCCTATCAATAAGTATTTGTTGAATGAATGAATGTTTAAGACAATGTGTTAATTTAGACTTTCTTGGTATCTAGTGATTTTTTTAAAAAATACTTTTAACTGGCTTGTGACCAAACAATAAAATTAAAAATTAAAAAGTTGGAGTGGGAATTTATTTCCTTGTGTAACTTTCAGGGTTAGTCTGGTTTCAGGCCCAGATGAATCAGGTGACATAAATGACATCATCAGAACATAGTTCTTCTGTTTTCAGACATGTTTTGTCCATGGTGTCCAGCACCCTGGAAATATATGCTCCTTTTTGCAATCCCAGTAGAAGAGAGTGTTACATGAATGTGTTGGAGTTTACGCTGATAAAATAGACTTTCAACCTATTTTCATCACAGGGATCAAGAGAACTTGGTTCTCAGTGTGGCCATAATATCACCTTGAGCCAATTATGGAATCCAAGAGCATTCGGTTTCCTGATTGGCCAGCCTGGGTCTCATGCCTATTTTTGAATTGGACAGTAGACCTTGACCAGAATTGCATGGCATGGATGCCAGAAGAAAATTGGAATGCTGTTGCCTAAAATGGGGGAAATATGCACGGAAGCTAATTTGCATTTTGTTGCATACATAATTTTATGGTTTTTCTATGAAAGAAAAAGCTGTCACTAATGTCAAGGTATTTTGTTTCTAAAGAGATTCCATATCAACAAAAAGCTTGAACACAAGGACAGCACACTTCAAAACCCACTTCAAAGCCGTGGCCCCTCATTGTCATCAGCTGAGACACATAGATTTTTCTGTGAAATTTGCTAAGGTGTAAATGCAGTACTAATACCTCCTCTTGACACTTGGAAGAATAAACTTAAGACAATCTAATATAAGGAAGAAAGAAAATAAAGACTCAATAAATGATCTGACTGAAAAGTAACAAACTCACAGGCACTTAAACCTCTGTATGAGTGCCTCTTAAAAACTGCCATATCAAGCAACACTCTTATCCCAGCAAACCTGCCATCTGAGACCCCCTTTTGAAATTGCCTTCAGAGTCCATTTTCAGACCTTTATGGAGAGCAAAGACTTTGTCCAATGCTCCAGAATTGAACATGATGTCTGGTACATATTAGAGGCACAATAAATGCCTTTAAATGAATAAATAGGAAGCTATCAAGCTTCTAGATGAGATTGACTTTTGATTATAATCCCTTTTCAAAAGGATTTAGTTTATTTTTCCTTTATGAGAGAAGAAGAAGGAAAGAGAGGCAGAAAGAGAGCAGGAATAGGAGAGAGACAGAGATAAGGAATTTTGACAGGATCTTGAGATCCTCCTGTCCCAGCCTCACAATAAGCTAGGATTACAGGCTCCCACAGCTGTGCCCAGCATGTTCAAGATGGCTTGAGATTCAAACCTGGGGTTCCCCTACCCCACCTCAGGCAGTCTCCAGCATCCCAACTGGTGGCGCTTCCTGTGAGTCATTGTGGCAAAACCAAAAAGAGTCTGGTCTGTTGGCATAATAGTAAAGAGAATGAAAGGTCCTGAAATTTAAAAAGAGTATCTGGTATATTATAGCATTCTAGCAAGCTATCATATGTATTCTCATCAAACTGACACTCAGCTAGCAGCAGAAAATTAGAGTTATGTGAAAATGGAAATTCCTAGAAGTGCCTAGGTCACATAGTAAGGAGTTAGTAAGTGGCCCACCCAAGATTAACATTTAATTCTTGCAATATTGTATAACTCTCTAATCCTGACACTGCTACAATATATCTGTGTGACTTGCAACAAATTTCTAAATGGTGGGTCCATCTCTAATATAAGTTAAACTAGACTCAACTATTTTTAATTAGTTCATAATAGCATAATCCATATTTTGAACAAATTATTGGTTTTCCAGGAAAGTCATGATGTATTTTTGCCTGGAAAAATATGTCTTAACTTCCCAACAACCTAATATTTACCAGAACCCCCATCTTAAATAAATACATAAATAAACTACTCAAATAATAGATACGAGTTCTCTCTGATTGAAGGAAGAGATGCCTAGCATACAGACACCACTTTTAAGTTGTAAAACTACTGAACAACATTTGACGATCTTTACGTTTTCTTTTAATTCCTAGTGAAGAAGAAAGTAAAAATAGATTTATTGCAAAGAGATATATAAATGACCATTAGTAGCCAGTAATAATGATCATCTCCAGTGGATTTTAGATGAGTCTCATGAAACCTAAAGGTTCTGTAAACCAATAGGTTTATCAAACCAGTCTGCAGAGCAAAATTACTAGGGAAATTTTTACAAATAATGATGTGGGTTTCACATTGGAACACTTAGATCAGAAACGTCAGGCCATGGAACCAGGGTGTTTGTTATTTTTGGTTGGTTTAGTTTGCTTTGAAGTGCCCCTTAATTATTCTATTCTACCCACCTTAAGCTTTTTCAGCCTGACATTAGACTCCTTCCTACCCTCCTAACTTTGTCTTCCCAGTCTGTTTCTCCATACTTTCCAGGCTATTCAGCTAAGACAATTGCCTGCTGACCTTTCCAAATGACTTGTATGATTACAGTGATAGATCTTTAATCAAACTACAAAGTGGACATAAAGGGGAAGGTTTTCCACATATATATAGTTTAACTAGAGTGAAGGTTGAGAGTGCTCTAACCAGTGTGTTAGAGGCAAATAAAGGAAACAGCAAAAAGATGAGAAAAACAATGGAAGTAAAATGTTCTCCAAAGCAGAGGAGAACACTATCCAATAAGCAAAAAGAGTCAAAGAGACTTAAAAACCTAAACTACTGGCTAAGCAGATATGTAGCAGTTACACTGCTGGACTTCCATGTGGCCAACTGTGGTTCAAGTCCTGGACCCAGTGGTTTGAAAAATCATGCTGGGTATGTGTGTGTGCCTGCCCAAGATCCCAGGAAGAGAACAGAGGATAAGGGATTGGGGCATGGCCATCTCCCCAGGGGTGATTTTTCACTTTCTCTTTCACTGTCTTTATCTCTCTCTCTCTCTCTCTGTTTCTCTCTCTCTCTCTCTCTCTCTCTCTCTCTGTTTCTCTCCCTGGCAAGCACACACACACACTAAGGCAAAAACCTCTTAAAATAAATAACCCTAGACTACCATGGAGAATGAATGAATTGAAAATAGATCGATCTCTATACTACATTTCTTCCCACATGTGCACCTGTTTCCAACAGCGAGAGCCTATTTCAACCACCTAACAACTGGCACTAAATTCAAAAGTTAATCCCCAGTTTTATGAGCCTCAACTAAATCTCATCATTTCTCACCAATCCAGTCTTCCAAAATCCTTACAAGTTTGAAAACAGACCAAGTTTATCTTAATAATTTTTTGATGTGTATAGAATCATGTGTACCTTCAACTTCACTGCAGTCAACCAGTAAGCATACACTTAGGGCCTACTTCACCCTAGACCCTGATGACTAAGAGACAAGGGGAATGTGGTGTCTTTTATAAGCAGAAGTCTGGTTAAATGAAAGACAGGGACATGCAAACACTGACAGCTGTATGACAAGAGCCATGATAGAGGATTCCATGGGAACTCATA
Source organism: Tupaia belangeri chinensis (assembly GCF_000334495.1). Classification (NCBI taxonomy): domain Eukaryota; kingdom Metazoa; phylum Chordata; class Mammalia; order Scandentia; family Tupaiidae; genus Tupaia; species Tupaia belangeri. The sequence goes on from NW_006198305.1 coordinate 3,095,161, forward strand.
GAAAGAGGCCCCTCATTCTGCCAGGAAAAGCCCTTCTAAAAGATACTTTTTTTTGGAGAGTAATTCTCCAGCTGAACAGAGATGAAGAACAGTCCAGGCTCAATGAATCACATGTATAAAAGCATCCAAGCTTAAAAAAACAGAGGGGCTAGACGGCAAAAGATAGATTCTTTTTTGAGAGTTTGTACTTTATCCTTTAGCTAATGGAAAACTCAGTGTGATGATCTTATTTGTCTTGGTTTGTTGGTTGTTTTCAAATATGGAGGATGGGTTGGGTTGGGTGAGACTAGGGCCTAGGAGCCTAGTTTGAGTTGGTTAAGCCAACTCAAGTAGACTCTATTCAATGTCACTCATACATAATTCCCTATCCTTTCTGAGCCCATGTGCCAGCCATACTTTTCAGCCACCTTCCAGTTAAAATGAGAAGTAATACATACCACTTCCAGGTTGAGTAGTCACTTCCACACTCTCTCTCCCACACTGCATACAATGAAAGGTCTCTAGAGAAGGTGTTGTCACAAGATGGAGGAAGACTCTCCAACACCTCCCAACTTGTCTCTGCTAACGACATCAGCATCTGCATAAATAAGAAATAAATGTTTGTTGTGCTAGACATTAAGTAAAAGATATCATTTCTACCACCAAGAACCTTTTCTATCAGGAAGATGAGAGCAAACACTGATGAGTCAATCAGAAGATACTACAAACCAATATACAGCTGAGAGTAAAATTAGATGGATAGATTGTCATGTGAGGAGTAGTCTGGAAGGCTTCATGGAATAGGTAGACTCTGTAAGAGACTCAAAGAATGTCAAGTAGAACTTGAAGAGGTCATGAAGGTCATTAGGCAAGTGGTTGAAAGGAACATCACAAATATGCCTGCTTTAATTGGAAAATGCTTGACTTCTCATGGTGCAGGCATCTATAAAAGGATGGTCATAGCTCAAGTTCCATCTGATTGTTTTTCCAAGTGAGGAAGATCGAGCCTGGTTTGTTTTTTTAACAACCCATATTTTTAGTGGAGTCCATTATGAATCTTACATTTTTCAAGCTGTCTCAAAGCTTATTTTATGTTGACATATTTCAAAGCTTGCAAAATTCTTGCTCAGGCTGAGATGGAGAGTTCAAAATGAAAGAAAAGTGCATGGACAAGAGCATTACTTCATAACCCATTTAGGAAGAGAGAGCGCAGGAGAGAAATGATCATTTGTGGAATCCTGCATATTATCCTCCTATTTTAAAACATCCCTGTTTATTGTAGGCCTTAGTCAATGAGAATTCAGTGCAAACCAAGTGGCTACCCTCTGCTCAGACCCCTCCTCAGTGTCTACTTCAAAACAAGTCACCCGTTCTGACTGCTGCTTGGCAGATCTGGAACCACAGTATACACGACAGGATAAAGATTAATTCCTTTATCTAAGCATCCCATGGCCTCTTATACCACTAGGCAAAAAATATTCTTCTATAATTGGCATATGATTTGGCTCTTTTAATCTATTTCACCTTCTAATACCTGCTCCTAATTTATTATTTGATCATTAATTCAGTTAATGTTCAGTGAGGAACTACTATGTACAAAACATAGTACTAAGTGCCAAGGGGGAGAGAAGGATGAAGATGTGACTCCTGTCTTCAAAGAACTCAGGCTTCCTCTTCTCTTGGCTTTGTGGTTAGGCCTAGAATCTGCTGCAAATTGTTGTTCATGTAAATCAGAATTTTCCCTCGTATTGTGGAAAATCAAACTACATCCTCTCATTTTGGAACTATGCCTCTCAATGAATTATTGATTGGGCAAAAGCCAAGTTAAAGTTTTGGTCATGGTTAAACTCATCTCCCTCTCTTTCTACAGCCAAAGTTACAGTGCCAATGTAGAACCTCCAAGCGGCCCCAGAACTGCTCTGAAGAACCAATCGGCATACTAGGCTGTTAAATCCATTTGATCACTTTAGATTTTCACACAAAAGTACACAGAGGGAAGTCATTCTCCCCTTGTTGGCATGCTAGGTGTCATCAACTCAAGTCAGTTAACAAAATCTATAACTAGGCTTGACAGCCTGAACAGAATCTACATAAAAGGAGTTCTACTGTATCCAGAGTAAAGGAAATGTCTCTCCTAAAATCTGATAACTGACAGGCTTAATTTCATAATCAGAAACAGCAGGAGCAATCCTTTATTCATATTCCTCCCTTCAGCTTCTAAATACACCTGGCTCTGATGTTAACAGGATAAGAGTGAGGCTGGACTCAGTAGCAGACCCACGCTATTCTTTAAGCCTCAGCTAAGCAAGTAAAAAGAGCATTGACTTTTACTTTTAGCTATTATTGTTTTTTATGAGTTCTATAACTCCATCCATACTTTTTTATCATAACAGTAAAATATATGAATTTTGGAGAAAAACCTAAACTAGGCAAGTATAATACAGCAGACTAATAGAATAATGCGGGTTACTGGTGCCTTTTATTTATGCAGGACCCTCACTCTTGGTTTTCTAACATGTTTTATTTTGTGGCTGGTTCATTTTATGTAGAGTCTGATTTATTTGTAGGCATTGTTTTCAAATGTGAAAAACATTTTATTTGCTATTTGTCATAGAATGGCCTTGCAAAACACACTGCTGCTCTGGGACATTTAATTGAACTGGCATCATTCTGTTTTAAAACATTACAGTGTTAAGTAAACTTGACCTGTGGCACCAAAGCATTCGTTCTTCACCAGCTGTCCCATGCCACCCTAATGCATTTGTACACATCATGAAATAACTTCCACTGTTGAACAACAAGAGCAAACCTCCCTCTGAGAAGTAATTAGGACCTTCTTCCCATGTGCTAAAATTTCAGAATCTTATCTATCTTTTTTTTGGAGAGGTTTTTGCTATAGGGTGCATGCACTCACCAGAGAGAGAGAGACAGAGAGATAGAAAGCGAGAAATCACCTCCCAGAGGGGATGGCCACGCTGCAATCCCTTCTCCTCCATTCTTCTCTCGGGATCCTGGGCATGCACGTACACGTGCCTGATGTGAGTTTAAGCCACTGGGTCTGGGACTCGAATCACAGTTGACTACATGGGAGTTCAGCAATATAGCCATTACACTAACTACTGGTCCCAGAATCTTATTTCCTTTTTTTTTTTTTTTAAGAGGTTTTCACTATAGGGCACATGCACTCGCCAGACAGACAGAGAGACAGAAAGCAAGAAATCACCCCTCAGCGGGGATGGTCATGCCTCAATCCCTTCTCCTCCGTTCTCCTCTCGGCATCCTGGGCACACACGCACGCACACGCGCCCGGCGTGATTTAAGCCATCGGGTCTGGTACTTGAACCGTGGACGACTACGTGGGAGTCCAGTGACATAGCCATTACGCTAACTGCTGGTCCCATGAATCTTATCTCTTTTTGAAAGCAAAAACTCTTGCACCAAACATAGAGCATTCTTACTAACTTCTCCCCAAAACTAAGAATAGTAGCTTCAAGTAGGTGTCCATCAATAGAATTGGACTCCTCCTAATGTTCTGTGGGGTTGTGTTAAAAACGGGGCAAAGTCCCCATGAATCCCACAATCAGACAAGGATTTATGTGCAAACATATTCATTACCACATGGTCTTCACAATTGCAAAGACAAAGAAACACAATATTAAGAGAGAGTTGAGTAAAAGTAAACTATAATGTAATTTCTATGATAGAATTTTAGCCATCCTTTAAAATTATGCAATAGAGAGTTTATGGCAGGTAGAAATGAGCATTATATAACAAATAAAAATCAGAATGCAAAAATCATATGACATAATTGTCTCTACTGTGTGGAAAAGAAAAAGAAAAGCCCACCTAAAAGTAATAGGCTAAATGTATCATGTGATGGACTAGGTGTAGAGATGGAGAAGGGAGTAAGAGATAACTACCCTGTCCTTTACCCTTTTTATATTTTCTAAATTTTACAAAGTTGGCATATATTATCTCCATTTTTTTTTTTTTTTTTGCTGTTTTATAGGTATTAAGGTGAAAGAAAAATTGGGAATCTGCCATCCTGAAACTCATTAGCACCAGGACAGCCCAATTCCAACTTTGTTTTAAGATGGTTTTGTTGCGCCAGTCCATGGCCTGGTGGTTGAGGAAGCTGGGTCCCATGTAGTTGACCATAAAGTTAAAGTCTCAGACCCAATAGCTCAAGAAAGCATTTTGGGGCACACAGCACATTTCCAAAATCCCAACAGGATGGAAGTTGGAGAAGGGACTGTGGTGTGATCTTGTCTCAGAGAGAGGTGATTTCTCTCTCTTTCTCTCTCCTTCTCCCTCTCTCCTTCTTTCTCTGTCTTCTCTATCTCTCTCTAGAGAACACATGAACCCTCTAGCAATTTTTTGTTTGTTTAAATGGTTTTTTGTCCTGGGATTGCATAGTAATAACTTATGTACTAGGAAGAAGGTTGAGTTTGAGGAAGAATTTAGGCAAAAAGTATTTTAACTTTTGTTTTAAAATACTTAGGAAGGGAAAGGGAGCTCTTATTTAGAGCAACAAGAACAGAAATATTGGACAGTATAAAAGCATGGAGAGCAACTGTAGATATCAGAGTCAGTGTGGGAGGAGGGTGGGAAATGGCAGAGGGAGAGGGAGGGAAGCAAGGGAGAAAAAAACAAGTAAAACATGTAAACACACACACACACACATACACACATACACACAGAAAAGCAAGAAAAGAAACATCACAGAGAAGAACTATGCATGGTAGTTGTGAGGATACCACAGTATAGCCTTTTGTGAATTAAAAAATGGCAGGTTTTGAATCCATGGCTAAGACCTATATGTCTAATAAAAATACAGATATAAATACATAAATTTCACTCACAATCACCCAATTGTAAAGCCTTTCTTTTTTGTAGGGTACCTGATTCAACATTTTAAAGTTGACCCCCCCTTACTTAATGCTTAAAGCAATCAAATAAAGCTTGACCAACTCCCATTTTATTAATAATTCTTTCTGCCTATGTATTAAGAGAGGCAAACAGATATTACTTCGCAGAGGAAAATGAACTTTGCCAAGCACTTTAGAGCCACCAAAAAAAAAAAAAAAAAACAACTAAGCTCCAAGTCTTCTTCAAAATATTCCAAGATATAAAAATATTTCCTAAGAGTGAAAAAAATGAATGAGGTGGAGTAGATAGTGATTAAAAGAGAAATGCTGTGTTCTTACATTTGGTGCACCTCTGGGTTGTTAGGTTATTTAGAAAAAAGGGAAAAAAAGAAAGAAAAACACAGAAAAGAGCCCCTTGTGGTTACAAAAATCACATAGCTATGTTATGAGGACTAATAAAACTATTAGCTATTGGCCCAAAGCCAAGAGGCCATTAATGACAGACTGGTATCTATCCAGGAATGTAAAATGTTTGACTAAATAAACACTAGAGCAGGAAACATTCAACTTCTGTCATTATGTAAAACTCGAGTGTGAGTCTATCCCCAAGTGCAACAGCAAACAGGCCAGTTCAAATAGAAAAAAGAAGAAGCCACCTGGTACCAGGAGGAACCAACTAAACTTAAAATATTCTATGGTACAAATTACAAAGCCTGGTATCCAAAGCATAATACCATTGTTAGACAACAGTGGCATTTACAAACGAAATGAAAGAAAGAACTTGTTTAGAAGGAAGTGGAGTTAGCCACCTGGGATAATGGTTAGTAATTAAACTATAATGACTGATTTTTACAGCTTTTCAAGGCTATACAAACAAAAGATTAAGGCTAATTGAAATATGAGATTAAAATAGCGATTACTATTTGTTACTTGAGGCTAACTACAGCTTTCTCACATGTATTTACATATTTCTTTAATGTCATGAAATATCATAAAAGGTTACCAATAAATATATAATGAATTCTCTGAAAGCATAAAATATTAATAGTACATTAAAACAGGATAAAACCGCACTACTCCTAAAACATTTAGGACTATGTATGTGTCTTATAATATTCAGGACTTTCCATGTGAACTTCATCTGCATTTATATAGGCCAAAGGGAATAGTTTTCAATCTGATTATGTTTAAATTAGCATTCACTTTCACTAGGAATTAAAATTTATTTAACTGAAGAATCAGTTAAGGAGACCTAGGGGAATTATAAGTGTCATTCAAATATTTTAATACACATAGGCTAGCCCCCAACAAGGCATTTGACTAAAACAATCACTTCTAACTAAAGAATCTACACTTTGATATTCCTCCCCTAATAAGTTCTTCTCATCTGTTGACATGAATCCGTTGTATACCTTCCATGCTCTCTGGATCTCTTTAATCCTTGGGGAGCCAAAATAATTTCTTTTTTTTTTTTATGAAAAGAGCTGACTTAACTTTACACTGAAAGGCAACACAGACTGAGTCAGTGATGAACCAGCTCTGTCTTCTCTATTTGTGAAACAAGACCATTTTTGGATATAGTTTTTCATCCCCCAACTGTCACATGAAAGCTCAGTCATATATTGTATGGCTCAGGAAAAAAATAAATGTGAAGTTAGGTACAGGCTTCAAACTTGAGATATGAAAAAGACTATGAAAACAATCAGTGCAACAGCTACAGCTTCAACCAGACAGCCAAGTACGGCCCATTAAGCAGCTAGGAATTTAAGGGGTAGCTCTTCAGAATGCCAGGGTCAAGTCAGGAAAGTAAGACCCTTGATCTTTCAAATATTGTTACCACCTGTAAATAACACAGAGGTGAGACAATCTCTGCAGGAGGACACCAACAAAGGTCGCCATGGCGACAGAGCTCGCCCAACACCTTCTAACACTATCAGTAAGTCTAATTTTCATATTTTTTTACAAGATATATGTAGGAAAAAGCCCACTTACTAAAAATGCTCTCCTAATACATTAATAATGCAGGCAAGCACTTTAATTAACAGAAGAACAATCTCTAAATTATAATTTATAATTGAATGATATCATTTTAAAACAAAATATGTGTTTATTTCAAACACACATACTGCTCACTTGATTTTTATGCAAATGTATTTATTTATTTATTTTATTACTTTCTTAAAATTTACATTTAATCACTATACATCTTTACAGTGTACAAAATTGTTTTTCCCAGCATGAATACGGTGCTGATACAAACTGCTTACTTTAATTAACTATCTATTTGAAATTAGAAAAGCTCTGTGAACTTAAACAGCAATAATAATCAAAATTTCCATTACCCTATCCTGTTGATTTTGTTGTTGCTTCTGCTACCTTTAGGATAATGAATCAACTCACAAGACCAAAATTCTGCATCAGAGGATATCTTCAAAAAACTCCACTGACCTGATATCCTAACTACTAACACCTATAGATCTATGCAAAGTGATAATTATTGTCCAGAAGAGTATTCCTGAGAAATTAAAATATTTATAAACTGTGTTCAATTACAATATTAACTGAAACAGAAGAGGAAAAATATTTTATAGTATTTAAGAACAAAAAACTTTGTCATGTAAAAAATAGAAAAATAATTAAATGATTCTATCAAGATATTACCATACTTTGCTGATGTTTTCAAAAGTAATCTGTTCTGTGCAATCTGATATATACTATTATTTGCTTAGCAAACCCCTCATTCTGCAGAAAGGGCATATTTAAACCCAGTTCAGGATAAACTATCACAGAGGTCTACATTAGGGAACTCTTGGTTAATAGATTTTCACAGTATTTGGCATCAAAGCTCTGTTTATCTAAAACTCCGCTACCTACTGATGGTAGCAATCATACCTGATTTGGCCCCGAACTTGAGAGAAACTTCTTGCCAAGCCCTATAACAAAACCATGAAAATAATTAAAGAAAAGATATAGTATTTCCGTGGCTTGAACCTGTAAGAATGATTTTTCTTAATAAATCAATAAACTCAGAAGGTGGGGACCTTTCTTTTTTAACATTCTACAACAGTGCAAAATTGACAGTAATTAGTAAAAGAGGAAAGATTAGGCTAAATCTGGAAAACCTCAGGACAAAAGTATTCAAGATTAGGAGTGGAAGCAGCTTTGCTGTTTGAAACAACAAAAAGAATCAAAATAATGGACTGCGCGTTATAGATAAGGCTGGGTAACTCAAATGCACAGAATTTTTTACATTCTCTGATATCTGTGACATAGTTATGGGTGAAAGAAGTAAGTATAAATTACTTAAACAATATAATATATACCAAGCATCCACTAAAATAACATTATTTAAATGAATTGCAATATATGTTTGTTTCATTAATTACACAAATTAAAACATCAAAGGTGTATAGTAGTGCCTTGTCTCTCCCAGGTCTTTGTGTGGATATGGTGTGTGTGTGCGTGCATACCAACTGGCTACAGTATTCTACAAACAGATAAATGCTGGAAGTAGGAAATACAAAGGTAAAAAAGTGATAAAGTCCTTATGACTCTCTTAAATGGAGTTAAGACCTATTAGGTCAAACCCTGCTGGGTAAATAAACTGCTCCCTGGTGTAAATTAGAAACTTTTGGAGGTGCATTAACTTTTTCAGGCCCCTAAGGTACTGTTTAGAAAATTACTATTCCAGTGAACTAAATGATACCCTAGGGGCCTGAAAGAGTTAATGCACCTTCAAAAATAAGCAATTTACTCTCTTCTCACCAGTAGGATATCACACACCTGCACACCCTTGCCTCCCCAGTTGAGTACTTAGGATAAAAAGTATTTATTCACTCACTCACTAACTCACTCATTCACTCCACCACAGTTTCTTGAACTCCACACCATGTTCTAGGTGCTGGAAATACAGCAATGAACAGGATAGATATGGACAGAAGAGACAGACTAACAAAGGACAGATAGATGTTCACAAAGGACATTCTGCTGGAGGACAAACACTACTAAAGAAAGAAGAAGACAGAGCCGAAGTGACACCCACGTGAAGGAAATAACACAAGGTGACATGCCTGAGCAAGACTGTGGAGCCACCGCACAGTAGGTGTATAGGTGTTAGGAAAAGCCTCTCAGAAGCAGAGATGTAAGCCAAGGCTTAAATGCAGAGAAGAAAACAGAAGAGAATATTTCAGGGATATTGAGTCTTCAGTGCCAAGAGCACAATGAGCCTCTTCAAAGAACAAGAAGACCTGTGCTCCTGGAGTGAGGGGTCAGTAAGGTTGAAAATGAGGCCTGGCACCCACCATGAGCCAGAAACTCCCTGGTGCTGCCAAAGTTCACTTTTAGAAAACAACTGATGAGGGACCAGCTCATGGCGTGGTGGTGAAGTTGGCTTGCTCCCACATGGCAACTGACTTATGTGATTAGAGTCCCAAACACATCAGCTTTAAGAATCATGCTGGGTGTCTGTTCATGTGTGCCCAAAGTCCTGAAAGAAAGAAGAGATGGAGAAGGGTTTGCAGCATGACCATTCCCCACGGTGAAGAGGGGGAGCAGAATGGTACTTTCTCTCACTCACTCTCTGTCTCTCTCTCTCCCACTGGCATTTTTTTTTTTTTTTTTAGGTTTCACCATAGGACACATGCACTAGCCAGAGAGAGAAAGAGGGAAAATGAGAAATCATTCTTCAGGGGTCTGGCCATGACACAAGCCCTCCTCCATTCTCCTCTTAGGATTTGAGCATGCATACATGCCTGGTGTGATTTTCCAAGCTGCCAGATCCAGGACTCAAACCACAGTTGGTCATGTGGGAGTCTAGCACCTTAACTATCACGCCACCTGTTGGCCCTCTCTGGCAATTTTTTAAAAAAATCTGATGCAACAAAGAAATACCTTAATTTTTAAAAAAATTAGGAGAGAGAGGGGATGAAAACACCTTTGAGATGTTCAGTGGCACTTGGACAGCTTTCTGTTAGGAAGAAAATCACAAACTGCAGGAAATGCTAGAGGAAAAATTAGAGGTCCCATCCTAAGTTGGACAGGTTCTTCAAGATTCAGGAACTCTGGAGAAACAGAACCAGCAGAGAGATTTAAGGATTGGTTTATGGGATTGTGGAGGCTTGGTGGGTGCAACATCTGATGGGTAGGATGGCAGTCTAGAAACTCAAAGAAGGGCTGATGTTGCAGCTCAAGTCTGAAAGCAGTCTGCTAGCAGAGTTCCTTCTTGCTCAGGTGAAGTCAGTCTCTGCTCTATTAATGCCTGCAACTGGATGAGGCTCACCTTGTTGGGGAGGGCAATCTGTTCAACTTCAAGCCTACAAATTTAAATCTTAATCTCATCCCCAAAAAATAGCTTCACAGAAACATCCAGGATAATCTTTGACCAAATATATGGGTACTGTCACCCAGACAAGTAGACACAAAATTAACCATGACAGGTTCACAAATATAAATGAGGGTAAATGATCCACATCTAGTATTTTATAGATCATTTAATAATAAAACATTACTAATAATAACATACCTGTAAAATCAACATCTTGCTGCTAAAATACTGCCAATAAACGTGATGGGTTAAACCCCTACTGTTACCTGAGATGTGTCTGAGTGAGGAGGGAGTCCCAGTCTCTCCCCTCAGGTCACTCGCATATTTTCAGTAGCCAGTGCCTTAACAGAGAGCATCTCTTTGAATGAGGAGAGTACACGGTGAAGAGGGGGAGCAGAATGGTACTTTCTCTCACTCACTCTCTGTCTCTCTCTCTCCCACTGGCATTTTTTTTTTTTTTTTTAGGTTTCACCATAGGACACATGCACTAGCCAGAGAGAGAAAGAGGGAAAATGAGAAATCATTCTTCAGGGGTCTGGCCATGACACAAGCCCTCCTCCATTCTCCTCTTAGGATTTGAGCATGCATACATGCCTGGTGTGATTTTCCAAGCTGCCAGATCCAGGACTCAAACCACAGTTGGTCATGTGGGAGTCTAGCACCTTAACTATCACGCCACCTGTTGGCCCTCTCTGGCAATTTTTTAAAAAAATCTGATGCAACAAAGAAATACCTTAATTTTTAAAAAAATTAGGAGAGAGAGGGGATGAAAACACCTTTGAGATGTTCAGTGGCACTTGGACAGCTTTCTGTTAGGAAGAAAATCACAAACTGCAGGAAATGCTAGAGGAAAAATTAGAGGTCCCATCCTAAGTTGGACAGGTTCTTCAAGATTCAGGAACTCTGGAGAAACAGAACCAGCAGAGAGATTTAAGGATTGGTTTATGGGATTGTGGAGGCTTGGTGGGTGCAACATCTGATGGGTAGGATGGCAGTCTAGAAACTCAAAGAAGGGCTGATGTTGCAGCTCAAGTCTGAAAGCAGTCTGCTAGCAGAGTTCCTTCTTGCTCAGGTGAAGTCAGTCTCTGCTCTATTAATGCCTGCAACTGGATGAGGCTCACCTTGTTGGGGAGGGCAATCTGTTCAACTTCAAGCCTACAAATTTAAATCTTAATCTCATCCCCAAAAAATAGCTTCACAGAAACATCCAGGATAATCTTTGACCAAATATATGGGTACTGTCACCCAGACAAGTAGACACAAAATTAACCATGACAGGTTCACAAATATAAATGAGGGTAAATGATCCACATCTAGTATTTTATAGATCATTTAATAATAAAACATTACTAATAATAACATACCTGTAAAATCAACATCTTGCTGCTAAAATACTGCCAATAAACGTGATGGGTTAAACCCCTACTGTTACCTGAGATGTGTCTGAGTGAGGAGGGAGTCCCAGTCTCTCCCCTCAGGTCACTCGCATATTTTCAGTAGCCAGTGCCTTAACAGAGAGCATCTCTTTGAATGAGGAGAGTAAATTCACCATGCAAGTTGTGTCAAGTTGAGTCCGACAGTATACATTACATGGTACAGCCTCACAGCTGAAAGCACCCACACGCTGCAGGGAAACCCTGGCCAGGTTTTGTCATAATTGCTTTGCTAAGTGGAAAGCAGACTATTTAGAAGCTGCTGCACTAATGGGACAGCTTTTAAACAGGCCACCCCCATATAAAAGTGAGAGGAAAAGACAATTACTCCGCAGAAGCATGTATTTAGCAATTGCCTGTGGGTAGGGTCAATTGAAGAAAGTCTATAAACAGCCAGCTCATCACTAAGTAAAGAACCTGATAAGGTCAAAAAGATTTCTAGTCCAGTTTCTTAAAAAATAAAAATAAAAATAATCAGTACTAGTCCTACAACTCACAAGCACTTTGTCACAATTTCTAGATAGGAAGAAAGCGATGTTGAGACACCACACCAGAAACGAGGCTTCGGGCTTCAAATATCAGCTAATACGTTGAATTGTGTGTGACTTTAAACACTAAAGCTTAGTGGAGAACACGATACATGAATCAGAGATGTCAGACTTAGGACCCTTCCTGAAGCATTTCCTATTCACACACACAATAAACTCCTAAGACAAAGGTAGGCTATGGATTGGTGACCCTCATTTAGTCTGGCTAAAGTGTTATGAGTGCTAAATAATGGAATCAAACTCAAACATTTGTTTTCTAAATCCAATGTTCTTCCACTAACCTGCATTGCAGATAATCATACAGAATCACATACCAGAATGTGTGTGAAAACAGGTGCATGTGCATCTTTATGTGCACTTTACCAAACTAGTGCAGGAGAAAAAGAGGTAAGCAATAATTTGTAAAGACACAAATAGTGTCCATACTGGATCCAAATCTGGGGCACTGAGTCCGAGTATAGTGAGCGAGCCGAGTGGTTGTGTGGTACCTTAGAAATAGGTAGTACTTGCAGTACGGCTGACCAACTGACTGAAGAGCACTGATTGCAGAATTCAAAGAAACCTTTCAACTATTTGACAAGGACGACGATGGAACTATAACAATGAAGAAACTGGGAGCTGTAATGAGGTCTCTTGGGCAGAATCCCACAAAAACAGAGTCACATGAGAGAGGACATGACTAATGAAGTAGACACACAGAATGTGTTAAATTTCCTGTACGAAATTGTTTATTTGCTTTTTCTTTTTTGCAAGCTATCCATAAAAGTTTCTCCCTCCTGTCAAAAAGATATGCATGTATAGTAATTAGGACTCATCCCTCCACGTTTTTGTCCTTATCTTACTGTCATTGTCCTGAGATCTTATTTTAGAATATTGGTCAAATAACATGTTGCATGTGGCTTACTCTGGATATATCTAAGCCCTTCTGTATATCTAAACTTAGATGGAGACTGTCAAATGAGAGAACATCTAAGTTATGCCATTTATTAAGTAGTTTTCATTAGAAACTGTCAGCATCTTAAGTGTGGAGTTCTAACTCTGCAAAGACTACAGACAGTCAACAACATGTACTTAAAAGTTGCACTATTGCAAAACAGGTATATTATCCAGGTACTCATACACTATTTTTTAAAGAATAATTTATTTAGTTTTATTGATCATCATCACTTTTTTTTTAATTTGATCAGAGAGAGTATGAGAGAGAGAGAGAGAAAGAGAGAAAGTGAAAAAGCAAGCTGACAGGTCTAGGACTGAAACCATGGTGCCTTAATCACCAGGCCCCTTTCCAGCCCCTCTTACACTATTTTTTTTTTTTTTTTTTTTTGCTGGTCTTGTACAGAAACATTTCCTTTTATTGTTACTTGCTTTTTAAACTTTGTTTATCCGCTTAAAGAAAATCTGTTTATGGTACACTTTGCGTCAAATCCATTCCAAGTTGTATATTTGTTTTCCAATTTAAAAAATTACAATTTATCACCACCACCACTCCCCCCCCAAAAAAAAAAATCAGAAAATGAATTTGGGCACTGATACCTCAATTCTCATTACCTGGTAAGTATACTTGGCCTTACTTTGCCTGTCTGTTTTTTTTGTCCTCACCCTCACTGCAACCATTTCTCCTCTGGGTCCTCTGGGCTGCTGCACTGCTTTTTAATAAGTATGCATCTTTTTCATGAAAGAAGAAAAATATATAAGTAATAAAACAAAATAGACTGCTTAGTTCAGCCAATCAAAAATCTGTCAATAATAAAAGTGATGATTAAAGGAAAATAAAAGAAATGCCTAAACTCAGCACTTAAATACATTATAATCTAATGCAATGGTTCTCACGCTTCAATGGCAAGAATTAATATTCTTTCCTGCCAAACACCAAGCGAAGCGACCCAGCTGATGCTTGAACAACACAGGTTTATATGCAGATTTTTTCCCCAGTAAATGTATTGGAAAATACAGTACAGTCGTGTAAATGTTTTTCTCTTCTTAATGATATTTTTTAAAGAATTATTTTACTTAACTTTATTTATTTATTTATTTACTTGTTTGTTTGTTTTTAATTTGACCAGAGAAGGACAGAATGAGAGACAAAAAGAGAGAGGGAAAGTGAGAAAGCAAGCAGCTAGGTCCAGGATCCGAGCCACCTTGGTCACGTGGGAATCCAGTGCCCTTAACAGCCATGCCACCTGCCACCCCCCTTATGATATTTTTAATGACATTTTTTTCTCTAGCTTATGTTATTGTACAAATACAGCATATAATACATATACTTGTATTTGTTATTAACTGTTTACGTTATCATTAAGGCATCCAATCAACAGTAGGCTATTAGAAGTTAAGTTTTGAAGGAGTCAAAATTTACATGCAAATTTTTGACTATGCAAGGGTGTTGGCACCTCTAAACCTCCTCATTGTTCAAGAGTCATTTTTATTTTGAAACCCATTTTCTGAAATCTATCATTTCGAATAATTAATATGAGATTCCAATCAGTTGATATAATGCAGCAATAATGTAAAATTCCCAGTAAATGCCCCCCCAAAAGCCATCCAGTGTTATTGTATTTGTGTACAAATACTTACTAAGCTTTATGAAACAATAAAAAGAAAGTTGCAGAACACCAGCACTACTTTACTGGATCCCCAAGAGAATCTCAGAACACAAATAGCCAAACTCAAACAACTGGCATGTGGGTGTGTCTCAAAGAAATCAGCAAGTATTACTCAATAATACACAGCATCCTTGTTCTCAATGCAACTGAGAGCAAAAGACACCTAAAGCAAAAGACATTAGACAGAGAGTTTCTGAAAGATGAGATACAATAATTAGCATATGTGGGGAATTTGTCAATCTCATTATTAATCAAACATTTTTAAACACAAGATCTCATTTTTCACTAATGAAATAGCCAAGCTGTTTAAATATTATAATGCCCAAATGCTTACACAGATGCAAGAAAACAGATACTCTCATGCATTCACTACTAATGAGATAAAATGGCATAAACTTCCTAGAGGGCAATTTGGTAACATCTTAACAAAAAGCCTTTCCTCATGCATATTTTTTTATTTAGTATTTTGAGATGTAACTAGTTATTTGAAGAAAACTGTTGTAGGTAGAAATGTGCACAAAGATGTGCATAGGAATGGTGCTCATGGAATTACAACAGCAAAAACTAGAAAATAATTTAAATGTCTAATAACTGGGAAGTGAATACCAGCAAATCGTCATATATGACATAGCATTGTAACTAAACTCTATGAGCCTTTTTAAATCATATCTTAATGCCCAGCCATTGCTCCCACAACTGGTTTTACATCCCCAGCCCATTGGGTCAACAGCTGTTATTGAGTGAGTATGTTGCATCAAAGACAGGGTTAGGACATTAATAACGGTGTTAGAAGAAAATTTTGTGATATCAGAAAACTTTCATGTCACTGTTAAATCAAACATTTACAAAATGAAAATACAATATGATTCCAGTTTTATGAGAAGCAAAATAGAGTTACATATGCTCATAGACATGAAAACTCATAGCAAGAGAGGTTCGGGAAACTGCACTCACATGTGAACAGTGGGTATCTTCCAGTAGTGGCATTATGGGTGATTTTAGTTCCTTTTTCTGTTTTTTTACTTTTCTGTATTTTTCTAATTTTCTAAATTGAACATACTAGAAAACATATTAGAACATAATACTTTCCTACCTTTGTATGAGATGGAAAGAGAGGGGGAATGGGGGAAAGAGAGAGAGGGGGTCACAATCCTCCTGCCCAGCCTTCCAGTTAGCTAGGACCACAAGCACACCACCCCACACAGCTTGTTTAGGTTGAGCTTAGAGTAGAAACTAGGTCTTCCTGGAGAGTCATCATGCAGATGTGCCCTCCCATTTGTGTCACCATGCCTGGGACTATTTTGCTTTTCAACCATAGAAAGAATAAGTACATATTATAAACTAGTGAAATCTCTTTTTCAACTACAAAATAGTAAAGTCATTCAATACTGATATACTTTTTTTAATTGACAAAAGATGTGTGTAGAAAGAGAGAAAGCACTCCCCAATGTGGTATGAGTACCTTGCAAACTTTCTTTCTCCTGTATTTCTCCATCTGTCAGAATTTGGAGCATGCACACACACCCCCTAGCATATTTTCAAGCCTCTAGGACAAGACTCCAACCATGACTGACCATATGGGATCCAGCTCTCAGTGCACAGCACTTAATCACTGCAGTATGAGGTTGGCCCTACAGTGTTTAATTCTCACAATGAACAATCACAGATGACCCATGAAAGATGTCTTTCTAGAAAGCTTTTGGAAAACAAGTTGGTAACAATATATCATGGGAATTAAAGTTATTTATACCTTTTGATCTTTAACTCCACTTTTAGAATTTATTTTAATCACTCATCCTAGATGCATGTGCTTAATGATACATGTCATTAATTGCAGTAGCAGAAAATAGAGAACAATAAAATTTTTTAACAATAAGGGATTGGTTAAGAAAATTATGGCATCCATTCAATTAATTATTAAGCCAGTATTAAAAATTATGTTCAGGGGGCCAGCAGGTGGCATCACTAGACTCCTGCATGGTCAATGCAGTTTGAGTCCTGGACCTAGTGGCTTGAAAATCACGCTGGTTGTGTGTGTGTCCATGCCAAGACCCTGGGGGGGTTGGGGAATGGAAGATAAAAGACTATGGGATGGGGCCAGCAGGTGGCGTGGTAGTTAAGGTGCTGGACTTCCACATGGCCAAGCATAGTTCAAGTCTCAGACCTGGTGGCTTGCTCTCTTGCTTTCTCTTTCTCTATCTTGCTCTCCTTCTCTTATCAAAGTTAAAAATAATAAATTAATTAATTTTAAAAAAAGATTGTGGGAGAATGGAGGAGAAAGAATTACAGTGTAGCCATCTCCCCGGGCGGGGGGGTGAATTCTCACTTTCCCTCTTACTGTCTCTGTTTCTCTCTGTCTCTCTCTCTTTGTCTCTGTTTCCCTCTCTCTGGTGAGCACACATGCCCTATGGCAAAAATCTCTAGAAAAGAAAAAATAAAAATAAATTAGAAAAAATTTTGTTCAGAAAGAAATCTTGACAATAGTGTAAAAAATTGCAATATAAAATTTTGGGTGGAAGGGAAAATCATAATGCATTTTGACATAGAAAAACAGAAAATCTCTTCATCAAATGTTGCTGGGAAAACTGAATATCACCTGCAGAAGAATGAAACTAGATCCTTATCTCTCACCACTAACAAAAATTAACTCAAAATGGATTGTGGACATAAACATAAAACTTCAAACTATAAAAATACTGCTGGAAAACACAGGGAAAACTCTTGGAGACCTTGGAGTAGGCAAAGACTTTTTAAAGAACTTCAAAGCATAGGAAATAGTCCCAAATATAGACAAATGGGCCTATATTAGGCTGAGAAGCTTCTGCATAGCAAAAGAAACAATAAGTAAAGTGAGAAGACAGCCCTCAGAGTGGGAGGATATATTTGCTAACCATACTTCAGATAAGGGACTGATAACCAGAATATACAGAAAACTCTGCAACTTATCCACAAAAAAATAATCAATCCAATTAAAAGATGAGAAAATGAGCTGAACCAGTTTCCGAAGAAGAAGACACATGAACAGCCCAGAAATGTATAAAAACATGCTCGACATCTCTCATTATAAGGGAAATGCAAATCAAAACCACAATGTCGTACCACGTAACCCCAATCAGAATGGGGAAAATAAAAAAAATATATAAATAATGATAAGTGCTGATGAGGCTGTGGTGAACAGGGAATTCTCCTCCACTGTTGATGGGAATGCAAATTAGTTCAACCACTTTGGAGAACGATATGGAGATTCCTCAGAAACCTACAAAGAGAACTACCACACAGCCCAGTAGTCCCACTCTTAGGCATTTACCCAAAAGATAGGGAAAAAAAAGAAAGAAGAAAGAAAGAAAGAAAGAAAGAAAGAAAGAAAGAAAGAAAGAAAGAAAGAAAGAAAGAAAGAAAGAAAGAAAGAAAGAAAAAGAAAGAAAGAAGGAAAGAAAGAAACCTCAGTTGGAAAAACACTTGTACATCCATGTTTATTGCAGCATTATTTCTAATTGCTAGGACATTGAATCAATCCAAATGTCCAAAAATAGATCATTGGACTGAAAAAACCCAGTGTATGTCCTCTATGGACTACTACTCAGCCATAAAAAAATAATAATAATAATAAAAAAAGAGATCCTGACATTTGATACAAAGTGTACAAATACAGAAGACTTACTGCTAAGCAAAGCAAGCTATGAAAGACAGGCTTTGCATGTTCCCACTCAATACATATTGGTTGTCTGCGCTCTATAGAGAAACTGAAAGTTTGGAGGGTATAGAAGAAGGGAGGGCAACTGTAGACACTAGAAATAGCAAGAACAGGGTTAATTTGGAAGGGTGGGTAATACAGGGAGAGAAGGGAACAGGAAGAAAAAAAACTACATTTAACTGACAAAAAATGAAAAACTATTTGCTGATAATAACGTACATAGTAATGTCTTTATCTTGACTGATAACACATGGTATTCATACTAGAAAAAGCAATGTTGTACACTGTAAAGATACATGTGATTAAGTGTAGATTAAAATTAATTTTTTTAAATCATAGAAAAATATGTCATGACTTTCTCTACTCAATATATCTATAGAATGCTTAATAGGTACAGACTGTATTCCACAAATCCAAGAGTGAAGAAATAATTTTTCTGTAACAGTTTAACTTCCCTTTGAGGTATGTCCCTCACAGTGCTAGAAGCCTACTTTGAAATCCAGGGCTTTTCCCTTTCTCCTAGCTACTCCTCGGGATCAACAGGGCATTTAGGCATCTGTGAAAAGAGCCCATCCTCCTACCTGGCAATGACCTTCATTCTCAGTCAAGCTTAACTTCTGGTTTTTAGATTCTGCCGTTGCTTTAAACCACTGTGGTGAGCAGGACTCTCTGAGACTCATTTAGGTTTTGTTGCCTAGACACACCTTCCACCAATTTCCTCTGATTTGACCACCTTCCCAGATTCCACCTGGAAGATAAATACAGGCTGCTCTCAAATCTGACCATTTGAAATTGACATGGAGAGATCAGAGTCTAGGACCCTCTCTCTGGAACCCTGTAAACCTCCTCTGTGTCTCCTTTCTCATCTCCTCAGCCCCAGGGAAGTGTGTGTGTGTGTAGGTAGAAGTAACAGGAAGGTTCTATACTCCTTGAATCCTGTTCTCAAAACCCTAGTCTAAAATCTTGACATGCTTAAACACATTATTGTCTTTTCAAATTCCAATAAAAAAGAGCCTTGTTTTTCTCTGTTCAGTCACATTTTTCTCTAAAAGCAAGGGGCCCAGAATGGTCCAGCAGTTTGGGAAGTATTAAACATCTAAAATGTTATGCTTATAAAATCATTAAGCTAAAAAGAATTAAGCATAGGAGAAAATCTACTGGATATAAACATGCTAAAATGTTGGCAGTGGAAATAAACGTGCTAAAATATTCGTTGGTAGTATTGTTTTGGGATAATCTCATGGATGATTATTTTTTATTCTGCCGAGTTTTTCTACAAATCTAATAGTATAAGAGGTATATAGAGCAATTTTAAAGAAAGAAGTAAGTAAAAAATATGTATGGACTGGAAAAAATACGATTGGGGTGTTATTGAAAACATTCACAATATCAATGGGAGTTCAACTTATCATAAGGCCCATGCACTAGCCAGAGTGAGAGAGAAGAAAGAAAGGACCTCCACGAGGGCTTGTTAAGACCCAATCCACTTTTCCCTCCTTTTGGGATTTCGACACGCACTACATGTGCCCAGCATGTTTTCCGAGCTGCCAGATCTGGGGTTTAAACTGCACAATCAACTATGTGGGATCCAGCCACCTTAACCACCATGCCACTGACTGACCCACAATGTCAATTTTTTTAAAAAAAATTTTTGGAGAGGTTTTTGCTATAGGGTGCGTGTACTCGCCTAGAAGAGAGAGACAGAGAGCTAGAAAGCGATAAATCACCCCCCAGGGAGTCTGGCCCCGCCGCAATCCCTTCTCCTCCATTTTCTTCTTGGGATCTTGGGCACAAATGTACACGCGTCCGTTTAAGTTTAAGCCACAAGGTCTGGGACTCAAACCGTGGTTGGCTACATGGGAGTTCAGCAACATAGCCATTACGCTAGCTGCTGGTCCCAAATTTTAAAATATGTTTTAAGATGGACTAGGTCAAGGTAAAGCATGTAGTGTAATAAGATACCATTGAGGGTCAGCTCCATGGTGCTGCAGAAATGCTTTAAACATGGCAGGCACGTGTGCGAGTACCCAGCACTGGAGAAAGGGGATGGTGGCATGATCACACCCTTTGCAGGGTACTCATAGCTCTCTCTTTTTTTTTTTGACTTTCTCACTCACATCCACATGCATGCATGCTATCATAAATTTTAAAAATTAATAAATAAAAGAATGCTATTGAAATGATAATATAAGAAAAGCTTGCTATTGTGTATTGCACTAATGGTGCACTAACGGTGCAATACTCAACATAATTCACATCTCTTGAGTTTTCATTTTATAGATAACACCTAATTGTAAAACACTGTTTATCCTACCTGATGGGCTTTGAAAATTTTCTTCAACCCAAGTGATCAAAACACTTCCAGATATTCCGATGGGTCTAGTCATTTAAAAATTTTGAGAAAACGAGAAACTTTTAATAGAGACAAATGAATATGTCTCCAAAGAAGCATATTTGAAAGTTCAATGTGTACCTGTGCTACTGCTCCTAGCTTATTAACTGCTCAACCCCATGAAGTCACCAAGATCCACAGTTAACTTTTCTTTCTTTGGCTTTGCTTATTGTATTGTCAGTTTTATATATGTGATTATTATCTCTGACTTGCAGTATGTTTAAATCAAACACCTGCTCTTCTGTCAAAACCTGTTCCACTTGCTGTGGTACTCATTTTAGTAAAGAGTAACTTCATACTTTCAGTTGCTCTAGACAAAAGTCTTAGAGTCATCCTCGATTCATTTGCTCTTTCGCACATCATTTCCAATTTATCAGGAAATTCAATTGACTTCAAATTTTGTCTACAATCTAGTCACTTCTCAACACTCCAGGACTTGCACCTGGGTCCCAGCCACCAGAATCCCTTCATTTGCCATGACGCACTAGCCTCCAACTGGTCTCAGACATTCTTGCCCCCAGAGACCTTTCTCATTGCAGAAGATGGAGTGAAAACATTAGGATATCAGTAGTAAAAATGTTGCCTTTTTCTATTCAAAGTCTCCAGGTGGCTTCTCCCATTTAGGATAAAAACCAGATCCTCACAACAGCTTCCAAGGCCCAGCACTATCGGCTCTTTCTTTACTCCAGGCTCACTTGACCAGATCCTCCCTAGTTTTCTGTCCCTCAACCTTAAGGCCTTTGCCCTAGCTGCACCTTCTGCCTAGAATGTTTTCCCCACATTCATGTGGATCACTCCCTCATTGTTCTTAAACCTTCACTGCAATGTCTCCCTCTCCATAAGGCTTAACCTAAAGGCTTCATTTTAACTTGAGACACCAAACCCATCCTGCACGCCCACTCTCATCATTTAGCTTCATTTTGTCTGCATTGCACTCATCATCTCCTATAAATTATTATCACTTATTCTTTACATACTTGTTTATTTTCATTTTTGCTGTAGGATACATACACTCTCCAGAGACACAGAGAAAGAGAAAGTGATAAATCACTACCTCCCCCACCCTCGCCATGGGAAATGGCCTCCTCCATTCTCTTGCAATTTTGGGCATGCAGCATGATTTTTATTTTTTAAGAATTATTTTATTTAACTTTATTTATTTACTTATTTTTTAATTTGACGAGAGAGGGGGAGAGAGAGAGAGAGAGAGAGAGAAAGTGAGAAAGCAAACTGGCAGGGCTAGGACTCGAATCATGGTTAGCCATGTGGGAGTCCAGCACCCCTAACCACCATGCCACCTGTTGGCCCCACAGTGTAATTTTTCAAACTGCTGAGTCCAGGCCTCAAACCACAGAGTTGGCCATGTGGGACCTAGCCAATTTAACCTCTGTGTCACCCTATTTTAAAATTTTTAATGGTGGTAAATCACATATACTCTAATAAAATTCACTACCTTAACCATTTTTTAATGTATAGTTCACTATCGTTAAGCACTTTCACACTGTTGCATAACTTTATCTCCAGAAGTTTTCATCTTCCAAAACTAAAACTCTTCATCTATTTAATGACAACATCCTTTCTCTCCACTATTTCTTGAATCTGTATGAATTTGTATGTTTGTTTGAATTCAACTACTTTAGATACATCATCTAAGTGGAATTATTTTTTCTGACTGCCTTATTTCACCTAACATAATGCCCTCAAAGTTCCTCATATTGTAACATGTGACAAGATTTCCTTCCTTTTTAAGACTGAATAATATTCCATTGTATGTATACAAACACATTTTGTTTATCCTTTCATCAATTAATGGACACTTGGGTTGCTTCTATCTTTTGGCTAGTGTGAATAATGCTGCTATGAACATGGGTGTGGAAAGAACTCTTTAAGACTCTGCTTTCAATTCTTTTAGGTATTTTCCCAGAAGCAGAATTGCAGATCATATGGTAATTCTATTTTTACTGTTTTGAGGATCTGCCATATTGTTTTCCATAATGACTGCACCATTTTATATTCCCACTAACAAAGTGTAAGGGTTTTAATTTCTCCACATCCTCACTAATACTTACTATTTTCAGGGTTTTATTTTCCTTTTTATATAATAACCATCTTACTGGGTGCAAGATGGCATTTTGTTGTGGTCTTGATTTACATTTGTCTGATGATGAGTGATATTGAGCATCTTTCCATGTGCTTATTGGCCAATTGTGTATCTTCTTTGGAGAAAAGTTTATTCAAATTCTTTACTCATTTTTAAATTGCATTTTTGTTGTTGTTGAGTTGTAGGAGCTCTTTATGTGTTCTAAATCTTTTATATATGAAGCCTTTATCAAATATATGATTTGCAAGTATTTTCTTCCATTCCATAGATTGCCTTTTCTTTCTATTGGTTGTGTCTTTTGATGCATAGTAGTCATTTGTTTATATACTCTGCTTACCATTTTGTTGTCTGTCTCCACCCTCTAAAATGCAATCTCCATTAGGCCAGGTCATATCTGTTCTGTACACAACTGTATTCCCAGTGCTCTGAACAGTGCTTGGTACTTGTAGGATCTCAGTAAATATTTGCCCAATAAATATATACGTAAGTAGACAAATTTATGATATGGTCCATGCTTTTTTGTTGTTTCTAAAACCCATGTGCAGTGCAAAAGTGAACAAAATCTGAAGCATATTTGTTTTAAAAAGAATTACATTCTGGGGCCAGCAGGTGGCATAGTGCTAAGGCACTGTACTCCCACAGCACGGACCATGGTTTGAATCTCGGACCCAGCTGCTTGAAACTCATGCTGAGCATGTGTGCATATGTGCCCAAAATCCCAAGAGAAGAATGGAAGAGAAGGGATTATGACATGACCATCCCCCCAGTGGGCGATTTCTCACTTTCTCACTTTCTCTCTCTCTGTGTCTCTGTGTCTCTAGCAAGGGCACATGCCCAATAGCAAAAATCTCTGGGAAAAAAACGGTGAGGAACCAGCGGATGGTGTAATGGTTACATCTCTGTCACGTACTCGACTGGTTTGAGTCCCAGACCTGGTGGCTTAAAACTCACTCCAGGTGTGTGTACATGCATGCTCAAAATCCCAATAAGAAAATGGAGGAGAAGGGATTGCAGCATGGCCATCCCCCCTGGGGGGCTGATTTCTTGCTTTCTGTTTCTGTCTCTCTGTCTCTCTGGCAAGCGCACATGCCCAATAGTAAAAATCTCTCTCAAAAAAAAAAAAAGAATTACATTCTAAAACATAGCTTCCATATAGGTTTTCTGAATGAAGGGTTTTTTAAAAAATTCTTCTCCACAGCTGGTTTCTCAGGCTCGTTGACTATCTCCTCTTTCAGAGGCCATTAAAGTAACAACTCTGGATGTGTATGAATACAGTCTCTCACTTCACCCCCGCCCCAACACAGCACTGGATTATTGACTGCCCTCACCTCCACCCTCCTTGTCCTCTTCCCTTTTCTGAGCTGCTTCCTACGCCTTCTCTCACAGTGCCCACAGATCTGCTTTATGTCCAAGGTCCTAGCCTGCTCTGTCAGGGATTACTTTGCTTCCATTGTTCACCAAGGACCACACACCAGGGCAAGGCTCAGGTACCCTTGCTCTAAGGACGCCTGTGGGAATCTGTGAGAAAGGAATAAAAGGGGACAATGATTGAGCAGTACTTAGGAGGGGGCAGTTAAATGTCAACCCCGATTAATGATAATGGTAATTTAGAATGTGCTTATGGTTTCCATTGTTAGGCTTTGCCAAAAAGTTTCCAGTGTGGTATTTCAAAGGGTTCCGGGCTGGCGGATGCTGCGAACTTCCTTTGCACTGCAGCAAGATCAGCAGGCAGGGTGTGTGTGGTTTAAGAGGCAGTGGCATGCCTGACACAGTTGCCCTGTCATTACCGTGGGTCCTGTCTGGTCAGGTGCAACTCTTGGTTCATGCCCACCGGTTCCACCCACTGTGGCGCAGCGACAAGAAGCTTTGACTTTAGAGACAAGAAGCTCTTTAGAGACAAGAAGCTTTGACTTTTCGTTACAAAGACAAATTGTTGAGACGGTCTCTCCTGTTTTACTCCCTCTTCTACATTCACACAAGTCAAAAAATAAAAATTATAAAAAGTAACTATCCTTGCCAAGTGAGAACAATGGACTTCAGCGAGCTTTGTTGTCCTGAGGAAAGGTGTAAAACATACATGTACATGCACTTGGCCTCAGGCTGTTGAGGTTCAGATCCTAACCCAGTTGCTTTCCAGCTTTGGAAATGGCAGGAAAACACTTAATCTCTCCAGAACTCATTCTCCCCATCTGGAAAATGGGGATGATTATGAGATCTACTTTGTAATCTGTTATAAGAAGTACACAACAGACAAACTCTCTCTTCTCCACCTTACCACTACCCTCATTCAGACCACCATAACATCGTGTCGGGAAATGTAATAACAAAAAAAACTAGAGCAGGTTTTCTTTCATTTTTGCTTTTCTCCAGTCCATTTTCTACACAGCAGTATGAACACTCTTAAAAAACAAATTAGATCATGTCATTTTACTAGGCTTCCCATTTTCCTTCAAGTACAATTTGAAATATTTACCATGGCTCACAAGCCTACAATGTGGGACAAGACAGCTTCTCCTTGGCCAAGCACTTCTTTCTCTGGTTCTCACCAAGCCTGTTACCACCTCATGGTAACTAAACTACTACTCCATTCCTCTGCAAAACTCTTCTCTTTCTTTTCCAGTCTCTTCTGGCTAAAGCTAGTCATATAGGGCTCTGTTCAAAAGTCGCCAGTCCTTGAATACTGTATCTAAAGCAGCCACCTCCCACTCACACTATCACAAGACTTTTTTCCCATGGCAATCTAGCTGAATCTTCAGTTGTACTGTTTTACTTATTTCCCGTTGGTCTTTTCCAAACAGATTCT
This sequence comes from Tupaia belangeri chinensis, assembly GCF_000334495.1. Taxonomy (NCBI): domain Eukaryota; kingdom Metazoa; phylum Chordata; class Mammalia; order Scandentia; family Tupaiidae; genus Tupaia; species Tupaia belangeri. The sequence goes on from NW_006198305.1 coordinate 3,120,905, forward strand.
AAATTCTATTAGACAAAGTACCTTGTCCACTAGTTCATCCCTGCTACCTCACATCATTTCTAGTAAAGACTATTTAGTTTAATAAATGTCTGGGTAACAAACGATATGCATGTGTGATCTGTCATGTAAAGCTGCCCAGTGTGTAGACTATCTACCTCTTGATCCTCCTTGTTCCTGCTGCTATTTTTATGACTTGCCTACCTCTGGCTCAACCCTGTAAGAAAAGCAGTCAGGACACACAGCTAATAAAATATGACTCATCTAAAGTGTTTTCACCACCCACATGCCATTTAACACAAGCAATGCCAAATAGTTCCTGAAGTGGGAGGAAACCTTTCCTTGTCTTGTAAATGAAATACAGTGTTCAAAATTAAAAATTTTTCTCTATGATTGGTGGATATCATTGTGAGTCTTGCACTCAGTGTCAGGAGCTCTTTGCTATTTACTGTACAGTTCCAGATGACTAAATGATTTCTGGTGTTTTCAATTTCTTTCTAACCCTTCATCAATTTTTAGTGTGTTGGTACCAGTAACCACATGCTCTTACTTTGTGTTACTTACAAACGCGGTATATATTGGTGATTTCAAAAATTATATCATTTTATAGTTATCATGAACAAACTAAACCACTAAGATCAACCAAGAACTTGGTGTTTTATCTAATTCCAGGTTGCCAGGTACTGACCTGTACGTAGTTCCATGACTGTACTATCAGTAACATTTTGCCTCCACCGTTCAAGGGCACTTTTATTCTTGCTAAACTCTCAGACATGTAGTCATGGATGCCTTGGCGAATCGGATGAAAGTTGTGAGCAGTATTCTCCAGAAACAATTCATGTGCACAAAATACAACATATTGTCTAAGTACATGGACCCAGTGAAGCTGGGAAGTCCCTCCAAGAAGTCCTCAGTAACATTCCCTGCTCCAAAAGGTCAGCTACCAGAAATCTCACTAAACCAGAGTGGTACTACATTGTTAGCAATTTGATGAGGGGCGGAAAAAAAAGAAAAAACTGTATCTATAATTTTTGTTTGTTTGGTTGGTTGTTTAAATTATGTGTGTTGAGAGAGAGAGAGAGAGATGAAGAGATGGACTTGATACTTCAATTCTCCAGCCTCCATAGGTTTTTGCCATAGGGTGGGCGCCACCAAGCCCTATAATGTTTTAATAGTCAATGGATCACAAATTATCCAACCTACCTATTTCTGCTATGAACAGGACTAATCAAAGGCGGATGTAACTAATTAAAAAGACATTACAAGGCATGTATGAGTGTATCCACCTGTGAATTCATACACAGGTATTTAGGACCTTTCTTCTGGTTATTTTTCTGTGAAAACACATAGATCAACCTTCTTGCTTGATACCCTTCACCACCCCCCCATGAGTGTACATGACCTCTGGCAAATAAAAATTAAATAAGAGGGGCCAGCAGGTAGCAGTTAAGGAACTGGATCCCACATGGGATCCATAGTTCAAATACTAATGCTGGAGGCCTGAAACTTGTACCAGGCTTGAACGTTACTGTGTGCATGCCCAAAATCCCAGGAGGAAAATGAAGATGGGATTGTGGAGTGGCCATCCCCACAGGGGGGTGATTTCTCACTTTCTCTCTCACTGTCAGTCTCTGGTGAGCACACAAGCCCTGTGGCAAAGATCTTAAAAATAGATGGATATATAAGTTAATTGAAATAAGAAAAAAAATGCCATTAATCTTAATTTCTTATTTATGTACAATTCAAAATAGCTCTAAAAGCTGACAAAGGTTAAGTCAGTTATAGTTGGAATAGCACACAGACATTAAAAATGATTGCTCATGGGAACCAGCAGTTAGCATAATGGCTGTCGCTGGACTCCCACATAGTCGACCGCGGTTTGCATCCCGGACTCGGTGGCTTAAAACTCACGCCGGGTGCGTGTGCGTATGTGCCCAAGATCCATAGAGGAGAATGGAGGAGAAGGGATAAGCCATTGAGGGCAATCATGAATGTCAGGGACAATGGAGGAGGAAGATGGGACATGGCAGAGGGTGGGGATGGGGAACCTAGGATGGCAAAACAAAAGGCAAGGTATGCAGGACACAAAAATTGGGAAATCATTTGCTGAGAACATATATGTTGATGTGCTTGATTGAGCCAATGCACAGTGTATTTTGGATGGAAAATTCATATGTGTGTTGTGATGAGAAAAGAAAAAATTTATAATAATAAAAAAAAAAAAAAAGAAGTACACAACATACCTATACAAAACCCTTTGAACAGTGTCTGGCACATAGGAAGTGCTTGACAAATATTCCTTACTACTATCATCTCAGTTAGTGCAGGGTCAGGGCCTCTTCTCTTAGAACAGGCATGGCCGGTCTCTATGTTATTGCATTTGGGGGAATGGTCTTGGTTGTGGGAGGCTGTGTATTGAAGGATAATTAGAAATATCCTTGATCTCTACCTCCTAGATGCCAGTGACAATCATCCTTCCTTCACCCAACCACATCCCAGATATGGCAATCAAAAATACTTCCTGCCTAGTGTCGCTGAAAAGGAAGAGGGTGAAAGAAAGGAGGGGTAAATCTCCCTAGGTTTAAAACTACTGAATTAGAATAAGTTGCAAAAATTATATAGATGTGAGAGTTTGTGGCTATATCCCACTAAGTGAATGTAGTTTTCCTTAAGCTGAGAATTTCAATACTCCTGGAGGGGCTTTGAAGATTTTCAAGATCACAGAAAACAATTCCAACACACTCTCTAACCTTGAAGTCAGGGTTGGCCACTGTCAGCATCTCTATCCTGACTTAATCCCCACCTTCCAAAAGATGGCCGGCTATTCACTAGCTCAACTCCCACCTAAAGAGGAGCCAGACTGCTGCTGCCAGCAGTGTGTGTGTGTGTGTGTGTGTGTGTGTGTGTGTACACATGTGTGCCTCCTAGCATGATTCTTGCCACATACTAGATGCTTAATCAGAGTCTTCTGAATGAAAGAGAGTTGAGTGTGAGTTCATTAGCCCAGATCCTGTTTTTTCCACTTTCTGTTTGTTTGGAACTTATAGAACATTTTTTCAAGAATCAGCAAAGTCCACACAAAACAGAAATCTGAGTGGCAGTCTAGGAAAACAGGTTTCAGCATAGGAAGAAGACAAAAAAAATGTGAAGGTGGGCTGTCCGCTGACTATCTCCCTTCTCTGGAGAACAATGTTACCCTCTTTTTGGTTGACATTATCTTTCTTTCTATATTTTAGGTGCAAAGAACAAGAAAAGAGGAGGAAAGAAGCCCTCTCTAGAGATTTAGAAACCAAAGCTGTGCTCTCCATCTCCCCTTCCGTGCTTCCCCAAGAAAAAAGGCCAACTATGAGGGCACCTCAACAGAGTGGGATGATCTTCCTAAAAAGAAAATGAGAACACATAGAACTCAGAGAACTGAGTAATACCATCTCACCTTGAAGCTGAGCTGGGAGAGAAAAGGAAGGGGACACACGAAAATCAGGGAGACTCCTGGAGATGGTCAATGGAGGAGAGAGCCAGACTGACCCAGTGGCTTCTACTTGCTAGGAGTCGATCATCGTGTCCTATTTTTCTCTTGGCCATCATTCGGGCTCAGGTCAGTGTTTAACTGAATTATAAGAACTTGTAAGGCTCATAGTTAAGAAAACTCCCAGAAATCCAGTTCAGCAGAAGAAAGAAGTCTTCCTCTTCCTTCCCCAGAAAAATCAGACAGCAACCCCAAAAAGGCAATTGTGGGCAGGGGGAGGAAGGATGTTGAAAGATGGGAATATTAAAATAGAGGTAGAAGGGAGAGGCAAAGGGAAGAGGCCTTCTTGAAGACACAGCCTCATGGATTCTGCAAACTAGCCATTTTGGGGAACAGAAATCAAGACTTCCCACTGATAATTTGGCCTCCAGCACACAAAACTTGCATGGTAGGAAGACCCCTTCCAGGCCTCCTGTCTCTGTACCTGTCTTTGTCTCTCTCTACCTCTGTCTCGGTCTCTGTCTCCTCTCTTATTTTTTTTAATTTTTGTATTTTAG
>NW_006198305.1:3125160-3125775 GCF_000334495.1 Tupaia belangeri chinensis
GATTGAACTTCCAAGTTTGGGAAGAAACTGACCATCAACCAGATGACTAGAAATCGCTGCAGGACCACAAGAAATATGGAAAAGCAGGAAAATACCTCTCCTCCAAGGGAAAAGGATAACTTGTCTTCATCCACAAACAGTTCAAGGGAATTTTTTTTTTTTTACTATTATCTACATTTATTTTATGCTGACTTTATTCCCGTGCCATAAGTTTTTGTTTCTTCAGTTTCCTCTGGGATATCTTTTTCTTCTGTGCAACTTCCTCTTCCGGTTTAGGAACAATTTGCTCCTTTTCAATGAGGATCAGCTCGATGTGGCAGGGGGAGCTCATGTATGGGTTAATCCGTCCATGAGCTCTGTAAGTACGATGGTGATCTTTGGTGCCTTATTCACCTGAATGTGCTCAATGACCAGAGAATCTACATCTAACCCCTTAAGTTCAGCATTACTCTCTGCATTTTTAAGCATGTGCAGCAAAAATTCAGCACTCTTTTTGGGCCACCGACCTTGTGTCCAGCCCCACTGTTTAGCCTGGGCACATCTACCAGCTCCACCACTGTAACGACAGAATGGCACACACTGATTCTGTAAAGTGACATCCTTCAGATACTTGGT
>NW_006198305.1:3127390-3148457 GCF_000334495.1 Tupaia belangeri chinensis
CAGAGACAATGTGGGAGGAGGGTGGGACATGGCAGAGGGTGAGGGATGGGGAATAAGGAGGGCAAAACAAAAAACAAAGTATACAAGACATAAGAATTGGAAAATTATTTGCTGATAACATGTATGTTGATGTGCTTGATTGAGTCAATACACAGTGTATTTTGGATGGAAAATTCATTTGTATGTTGTAATGATGTAGTGAATTAATGTAACAAATAAATTTAAAGAGAAAAAAAATAAATAAATAAATAAAATGTGTTACCAAATAAATAAATAAATAAATAAATAAAATAGAGGTAGAAGGGATCCTTCCTCAGACCTCTTCACTAAAATTCCTTCTCTTCTTTCTTGTGATATCCCAATACTATTGATTTTCTGAGATAAAAATGTTCCCACTGCTCTCATCCTCCAGGAACTGCATTTCACCCATTCCTTTCCTGGTGTTCCAGTACAGGAAGCTTTCAAATGGGATATAGGACTGAACTGTTTAGATCAGGAGATTCCCTTGAAGAGATTTTGAATGGTGGATTTTGCTTAATGACCACCTCAAGCCCATGGGCTGAAATGTCATAATTATTTTAATGTTATTTGGAATCCATTTTTTTTGTAGTAGCTGCTGCTCTCTCTCTTCCTTCAGAGACTCTGCCCACAGAAAATGTTGATGATGGTGGTAGCTGTATAACATGGGTCACATGCTACCATCTTGCTTTGACATTCAGGGTTTGTTGGGTAGTACTTAAGGCTGAGTACTACCAATTTTCCAGGCTTGTGAGTGAAGCAAAACCTGGTACAAAGAAGTGAGGTATGGAATAGGGTCTAGGCAGATGACCAGCATGTGGAATTGAGTATTGAACTGGCCTAGGAGACAGAGACAGGCAGATCAAGATGAAGTAGCTGGGGCCACTGTCTGTCAGAGCTTGAGGTTTCAGGGGCAAATTAGATACTCCATTATTAGTGGTTCCACCAAAAGACAGAGAGGATAGTATTTGGTCAGGGCATCTAAGACTTTGGGTGACAGCACCAGGCTGTCATGAAGTGGTCAGGGTCCTGGTCATAGATCTTGAAAATGAAAAGGTTACCCTGCCACAGGCCATGTTCCACTCAGCCAGGAAGTCAGATGGAAGCCTTGAAGCCTGTAACAGTTTTAGAACCCCTAGATATGCATTATGATAGAGGTATGGTGGTTATCACAATAACCTTAGATACACCATTTTATGACAAAGTCTCTCAGCTCTGCTTCCTCCTTTCTATGGCCCTAGTCTGTTTCATAATGACAAAAGACAAAACTGCCTGGTCTGCGTATTTGGCCAAAAGGACTTACACAAACATATTTCATGGTACCTGGCATTTACTCATCCTAAGTGGAATAAGAAAGAAATAGACTGCCTGTAAATGCCATTGCAACACATGGAGATCTGGCCTGGCTACAGATCACTGTTCTTGTAAGTGCTGGTGGACTCAATGCTGTGTCCATCCCTGGGCACCACCCAGAACTTGACACCCACTTGACTGGCATGAGAGACAGAGTGGATATGCAAGATTTTCCTCAGGGGTAGAATTTGGTTTTTAATTGTTTTTAAATATATATATTACTTACATTTAATCACTATATGTTTTTACAGCGTATGACATGGGTTTTCCCAGCATAAATACAGTGCATATTAGTCAAGACAAAAACATTACCATATACATTATCGTAAGAAAATAACTTTTCATTGTTTGTGTTAATTAAATGTATCGTATCAAACATTGTTTTTCCCTGTTCCCCTTCTTCCCTCCCCCTATTCTCTACACCCTACTTTCCCCCTTACTATCTCTGGTATCTATAGTTGCCCTACCTGCTATTATATCTTCCAATCTTTCAGTTTCTGCTATAGAGCACAGACATTTAGTATATATTGAATGGGGACATATGAAGTCTATCTTTCATAGTCTGGCTTGCTGCTTAGCACTAAATCTTCCATATCCATCCACTTTGTATCAGATGTCAAGGTTTCATTGTTTTTTATGGTTGAGTAGTATTCCATAGAGGGTAGAATTTATTTTTATTTTCTACTCCCCTTAAACTATGTGGAGGGGACCAACGGATGGCATAATGGCTATGTCTCTGGTCTCTCATGTAGTTGACCACAGTTCAAGTCCCAGACCCAGCCACTTAAAACTCATGCTGGGCATGTGTGCCCAAAATCCCAAGAGGAGAATGGAGGAGAAGGGACTACAGCATGACCATCCCCTCTGGGAGGTGATTTCTCACTTTTTGTCTGTCTTTCTCTATCTCCCCAGCGAGCACACACCCCTTACAGAGAAAAAAAAAAAAAAAGAAAAAAACTCTTAAAAAAAGTATGTGGATAACAAAAAAATAACGTTTTCCTGCTTATCACAAACTGTAAGAATGGCACATGGCCCAGGAAGCTGCACCCACTGATTCTAGAGATTCTGTGATTATTACAACTCTGGTTTTTCAATTATTTTTCTTTCTCATTGATTTTTACCATTTTTAGTTTAGAAGCTTCTAAGAGAAAAATGGAAAGTATGTCTTCCCCATTCTATCAACTGTCTTTGTATCTAGAAGAGGATGATTCAATAATCATTGACTATTTAAAAGACAATAATTTTGCCAACTGTCAACGTAACAGATCTCTCTCGTACTCTTCGTTTCTCAGACATGATGCATGGGTGGATTTGGTCTGAAAGAAAGAGAAACGTCAGTGATATCATACAGCAATTTTTCAGGGCTTCGTTATTTTCTGTTGCTCACTTTTCTTGTTGTCAGAACTGAAGAAGCAGCAGCTACACATACATCAAGATAAGAACTCTGTTTCCATTAATGAAAGGGGAGGGTCCGCTGGAAATCAAGGAGCTTTTTACACTGCAAATGGTAAAAAGGAATTTGTTTCAGGGTCTTATCTGGCTTTTGATCATCTAGACAGGCTTACAGAAGGAGAAAAGTTAGTATTTATTTCAAAGACAAAAATTGCTTTTTCATTGCATCAAATACATGTTGCAGCTGCTTAGACAAGCTCTTCTGAAGGGCAAGCATGGTGAGCCTGTTCAGCCTACAAGAGTCAATATAACCAAGAAAGAAAATTGACTTCAGGCCACCAGTTTGTAAAAGGCAGGAGGACTTTCAAACTCCATACCTAACTCCCTAGATGAAGAGCATCCTACAACCACCGGAAGGTAACACACTTAATGTCTATTCACATTAAAACAAAGAGAACAGGAAAACAGAAACACATTCATCTGGTACCTCTTTTCCAGTGTGGAACCAAGACTCTAAGAGGGAACAAAGCTCACCTAGACCTCTGGGGCCAAAACCAGCAATTCTTTCAGATAGTTAGTAACTGCAACTTTTACTAATTTCTTCTAGCTTTGTAGCTACTTCTCTGTGGTTTCCTCTGAGCTCAGACTCTGTGGACTTATTCCCAGTCTGTAGACCACTCAGCACTATGATTATGTCTGACTGCTGCCCTTTCTCATTGAAGCATCTCTAGGAAGAAGATGGAATTTTTCCCCACCTTTTCATCTTTCTTTTTTAATTGCCAGAGGGCACATGTGCTCAGCAGAGAGAGAAAAAGCACCCCTCCAAGGAGGCATAGTTACACCACAATCCCTTCTCCATATCTCCATCCTGTCAGGATTTGGCATGTTTTTCAAGCCACCAGGGATGAATTCAAACCATAGTCAACCACATGGAATCCAGCTCCTTTAATCACTAGGCAACGGAGCCAGCCCAAACACCTTCCTATTCTTAGCATGCTGTTTTGCAGATGCTAATAAACTTTTACTAAGCCAATGAATAAAACAGTGAATGAATGAATAGGCTTTTATCTGTATTGCAGAGTGATTATCATCACTGCAATTCATTCTCTTCTGTAGAGGAGAGAAAACAGCTGAACTCCCAGGATGACTTTCATTCCTAGGCTACATTCACCTATGAAATATACTTAGTCCAAAGGTGCCCCTTCCCAGATGTTAAAGGCCTGGCTATCCCTGGTCAGGTAGTCCTTCCCTTTCCATCTCTATCAGCCTTATCTTCATGGACTCCAATGATCTCTTTGATTCTACTTCTCTTCTATTCCTGTACTCAACTATCTCCCTTCTTCATTCATTTAACATTTTCACTACACCCTTTGATCCGTTGTAATTCTTTCAGTGCCAACTAAGAAAACCCAATCTAGGGGCCAACAGGTGGAGTGGTGGTTAAGGGCACTGAATTCCCACATGGCTGACCACAGTTCAAGTCCTGGCCTGGCAGCTTGCTTTCTCACTTTCCTTCTCTCTCTCTCTCTCTCTCTCTCTCTGTCTCTCACTGATCAAATTAAATAATAATAAATAAATTTAAATAAAATAATTATTTAAAAAAAAGAAAAGAAAACCCACTCTAAATGGCTCAGTCAAAAGAGAATCGATATAATGCTCACATAACTGAAAATTGCAGAACTAGAACTGGCTTCAGACATGGTGCTCAGATGATGTCAGGAAGGCCCAGGTTCTTCCTCCATTTATGAGCTGTCATTCCACTCTGCTAGCTGCATTCTCAGATGGACTCTGCCCTTGAGGTTGTACAGTTTCTAGAGCAGCTCCCATTTACATCCTTCTAAATTCAAAGTCAGCATAAAAGAAAGATCCTCTCTCTCAACAGCTTGATAAAAAAGGGGAAAAAAAAAAAAAGGCCAGTAGATGGTGTAATGGTTACGTTGCTGGACTCCCACATAGTCTACTGTGGTCCAGGTCCCGGACCAGGCAGTTTAAAACTCACGCCGGGCATGTATTTGCCCAAAATCCTGAAGAGAAAATAGAGGGAAGAGATTGCAGTATGGTCATCCCTCCTGGGGGGTGATTTCTCACTTTATGTCTCTCTGTCTCTGTCTGTCTCTCTGGCAAGTACACAGGCCCTATAGCAAAAATCTCTCTAAAAAAAAAAAGAAAGAAAGAAAGTCCCAGACTTGGGCCTCCCTGGCTCTGACTTGAGCTAGGTGCATGGACTTGTACTAGTCAGTACGCCAGGGGGTGAAATACACTATTGGGATTGCACTAAGTCACTCCGACGCTGGGGCTCAGAGCAGCCATCTAAACTCTAAGTGCTAGGTCTAATCTTTGAATGAGAGGGATTTTCCCAAAACAAGATCTAGTATTCTCACCTCAAGAAATGCATATGAATGTTTGATGGTGAAACAACCAACGCCCAGTTCCAATCCTAACCTTGCTCTCTGTGTTTCAGCCTTGTCTTCCGTCATTCGGTACCCACAGGACTCCATGCAACCCTTTCTTCTCTTCACTCTCTGCTGATATCTCCGTGGATACTTTATTATTGATCCACTTTTGTCTCTGCCTCTTCAACAACTTCTCTCTGTCTGCCTTCCCCCTATTTCTCCTGGATTTTAACTCCCCGCCACCATCTATGAGATTTGCTGTACCTGCTGGTAATAAGCCCAGCACCAGAACATCTGCTGAAGCTGTTTGCTTACTCTAGTGACCACAGAATCTCCCTCATTTTTCATCAGCTTTTTTCTTCTGTTCCTGTAACCCCATCAAAACCAAATATACCCAGGCTTTCCCATCCATCTTAGCAAACAAGACAAAACCACTTTCATTTAGCCTTGGCAACATGCCCGCCTCTACCTTTCTCCTTCCTGTTCCCTGTCCCCTCCCCACCATCAAACTATCACTCCATCTCAACCCTCCCCTCCAGGCTTAAGCTCTCTGAACTTGCCTCTGCTTTCTTTCACCAAACTCATTTCTTATATCCCTGAAGTTCTATTTCTGAGACTGTCTCTTTCCTCCACCCTCCCAAAGCTTTCCTCAGAGTCAAAATATCTGAGTCTTCTCTCTCTCTCTCTTTCACCTTCCATGCCCAAATTGCCCACAAGACCTTTCACACCAGCCCTGCGAGTGTCGCTAATCCACTCCCTCTTCTCCATTCTGCTTTTGCCATCTCGGGGACGCTCTCATAGTTTCTCCATCTCCCTTGCTCTAGTCATTCTCCTTCAGTGCCCTTCCAGCCAATGCCCAGAGAAAGTAAGTGTCCTTACTAAAGGACGCTCTCCTTTAATAACTGTCCATCGTGAGCTGCAAAACAAAGTTCCTATGCCCTAGCTTGAATGCGAAACTGCTCAGCATGTGTTGTCACCTGCCCCCACCATCCTAGAGATCTCCTGCACTCCAGTCGCACCTCCCTGCATGTTCTCACATGGATCCTTCCACCTGGCATGACGTTCTCTTCCTCCCTTCCTCCCCCTCCTGCTGGGAAATTGCTGTCCTTTCTCCCAGGCCCCCCGCCCCATCTCCAACTCCTTGACACTAGTTTCAGCTGCTCTCCTGAGGATCCCTCTCCCCACCTTGAAGTAGCATTAATCCTTCCCTGACTGTGCATCTCAAACGTTTATCACTCTGATTAGAACTGTTTATTTGTGATTGGCTTAATGTACCAAAACTGAGTTTCCTGAGAACTGCCCTCCACACAACCATCTGTCTGCCATGCCTCACAGGTGCTGGCACACAGAAAGCGAGGTCTTTACCACCTCTCCACTCTCGGAGCTTCATCTGCTCTACATTTTTCTAGTCCCTAAACCATTACGTCCCCATTGTCTCTTCTGTCCCTTTGTCCAACCACTAGCAAGAGAATCTACAGTGCCCTCCTCACTTCACCCTAGATACCTGTCCCCGAGCACTCACTCTTCGCTTTGCTCCTATCATTTTCTCACATCCAGTTCTGCTTCCTCTACCTGCACGCAGTTCCACCCACCTCACGAGTACCAACTGTGTCCCACATTTTATACGTGATAAATATGTGATAAACAGCAACCTTGCTACCACAGGAGACTACACCTTCCCCTTGTGTCCTTGTGACAGGCATAACCAACCAGCTCACTTTTCACCGTTCCCATCATCTTTTTTTTTTTTTCTTGTCTTACAACTGTCTCTACAAAAATCTATCCCGGCCTCCCTCATGCATTACTAAGTATGTGATATATTCCTCAGCCATCAGCCATATGTAAATTAAAGCCAGAGCAACTATACAATTTACCAACCAAACCAGGACACCTGAACAAGGAAGAGGGCGCTACTAATAGTTTCACTGGGACAGCAAATATAAACTGGGACCTTACCTGGCCAGCCCATAGGTGGTCTTCCCTAACAATTGTCTTATGAGGCGGATCTTCCTCCACCAAGGTCTATCACCTTAATGCTACCACCTTCATGCTTCAAATTTACATTTCTTCTCTTAATTAAAACCCATTTGGAGTTCACCTGCGTCAGGAATCCTGCCATGGTTGTGAAGACTTAGGGGAGAAATTTTTTATACCGAAAGCCAAACATCATCTTCCCCTATTTATGTGCATTCTGCATTATTTACCAGAAGGAGGAACAGACAAAATGAAGAGTGAAGAGAGGAAATGGTGGTGTTTATCTATTTTATCGCTTTCACATTTTTTTTTTTTTGGAGAGGTTTTTTCGCTATAGGGCGCGTGCGCTCGCCAGACAGAGACATAGAGACAGAAAGCGAGAAATTACCCCCCGGGGGGGATGGTCACACCGCAATCCCTCCTCCTCCATTCTCCTCTCGGGATCTTGGGCACGCACGCACACGCGCCCGGCGTGAGTTTTAAGCCACTGGGTCCTGGACGCAAACCGCAGTCGACTACGTGGGAGTCCAGCGACATAGCCATTACGCTAACCGCTGGTTCCCTCGCTTTCACATTTTAAACTACAAGTACCTTGCCCATAGAATTCATGTCTCCTGTGTGTTTCTCACATAGCATCTGGATCGGCGATAGCAATAAGAGGGGTGTTGCGGGCTTTCAAGTCATCAATGCACATTTGGGCACACTTTCTGCATGTTTCAAAATAAAATTGCCTAAAATGGTACCAGGGGGACAAAGCTGTCAGAAAATACTGGTATTTTCTAGTCTCCATGGTATGTTTACATTTAACAATGCCCTAAGAATCTGAGCAGCTTGGTAGGTGGATGCCCATTCTAACATGTGCATGTATGCTTTTCACCTGCCAGTGGAAGCTGCTCCCTCTTCTGGTCAACACTGAGGGAGAATGCAGAGGAAGGAAAGGTCCCCCCCTCCCTTTCCTCTGAGCCCTCAGAGGTAGAGTGTGAGAAAGACAGTTCATCTTTCTTTGGAAAACAAAACAAAGATGTGAGATAGGCCGGTCTTCAACTCAATTATCACATTGGGTTTAGTCAGCTTTGTGAGGCTTTCATTCCAATCAGAGAGTCAGAAAATGCCCACCATCATTCTCAGCAACTGCACAGAGTGAGAACAATCACTTCCTTTCTCATAAAAGCCTGCAGCCCTGCCAGGGCTCTGTCTGTATCAGTGAAGTTCTCCGACTGCCCGCTCCCTGTCAGCTCCACACCAGGGAGCCCTGCCAAGCTGAAAAGGAAGGAGACAGCAGTTCAGGTCATTAGAACAAGTTTGCGAAGAAGTGCTCAGAAAATGAACAATTAATTTCGGCTGTCAAAACAGATACTAGAGGAGCCCAGTTAGATTTCAAGCATTTTTTTCTCTACCAGCAAATCCAAGGCTTTGTTGGTGATAAGAGATGGAGCAGATTCTGAGGATGTTTGTGAGACAATATTACACAGTGGTTAGGACCACGGCCGGCTCTGGGATCGAATTGCTTAGTGAGGATCTCGGCTTTGGCTTCTGGCTGTATCCACTGGCATTCTGTTTAACCCCCTGAGCCTTGATTGTCTTATCTGTGCATGGGGAGAGTACAAGTGGAGAGGAGGAAATGGAGGAGAGAGCCAGTGGCCTGAATAGCACTTAGTATTGTAAGCAGCAAATAAATGGTTGCTGTTTCTTATCATTACTGGTGGTGGTGATGTTAGTAGTTTGTAGGTCCATTCCTCTGCCTATGTTCTCTTCCTGGATGGCTAGTGCCTTTTCCAAATTCCAGAAACTGCTCTGAAGATCCATTGCTTTGGGGAATGCTCTCTGGTAAGCAGCAATTTATTGACTCAGTAAAAATGTTCCACATAAACATAAAACCTCAAAGCAAAGGGAAGTCTTTTCTTTTGTTGTTCTCCCCTGGCGAGGCCGCAGTATAGATGACACATACATAAGTAAAATGGAATTTGTAAAGCAAGGAGCAGAGTATTTTGAAAATTAAAAGTTTCTTATAAATCTATGAGGAAATGCATCTGTGTCAACACAATAAAAATAATATCGCAGTCTACTGGTTTTCATCTTCTAGCCCTCAGTCCACACTGACTCATTAACCCCTTTGCTGCTGTTCCATTTGTAGCAAAACCAGCTGCTGCTGCTGTTTAGGGAACAAAAGCGAACACTCTACCCTCCTTCCCCATGAGATGAGCATTCTCTCCTCACGGGGCCACGATTTTCCAGGTAATTTTTAAAAAGCAGTATCTTAAAAGCACACTGTACAGTAACACTCAATATTCCTTAAGATAAATCATCTTCATACAGGCACGTCTCACTTAATGACTGAGTTTCCTTCCCACAACTAGGTCATGACACGAATTGGTTGATAAGCAAGGAGCTTGAAGGCAAGTGTCTTGTGGGCTGTGCTGGTGCTATAGGGTATGTATTTTTTGATAGAGATCACACTAGAACAAAGTAATTCTATCTACACGAAAAGCATGCATTAGATAAGCACCAGAAAGTGACAAGACACACCACAACACAGTATTTCTTTTTTAATTCTGAATAATGGAAAAGTTTAAAGGAAACTCCAACTTGGTAACAATGAACAAAATCTGTGGTCTTGCATGCTTACAAATGCTTCATGCAGTGAATACTAACCAACTATGGAAACCAGAAAAAAAAAAAAAAAAACAGAAAAGAGATTCAAAAACCTACACTGGAGATCTGGCCACAAGTCCCAGTGGTCATTAACCAGCTGTGTCTTGAAGTGAGGAATGGTTATAACTGAGAAAAGGAGGTAATTTTTTTCTAGCCAATTTAAAAAACAAACTCAATCTACATTTCCGGCTTCTTTTGCCCTTTCTTTTTCCATTGATATCCCATACTTCTAGGAAGAATTTATGCCAACTCTTTCTAAAAATTGTGGGGTCTGGTAGTCTATACTCATGCCTATTGTCTCACAGACTACCAATGTCTCCCATCCATCCATTTTCTCCCTTCTCCCATGGTTACAGTTTTATTTGCACCAGTAATGTGTGCAAACAAGGTTACATTTCTCACACTCCTTTGTAGCCAAGTGGGGACCCTGACTAAATTCAGCCAATGAAATGTAAGTGAAAGTATTATGTAAGACTTCTAAAAAAGGCTCCTTAAAGGTGACTGATTCTGTTCAATGGTACACTGTTTTTGCTTTTTTTTTTTTTTTTTTCTCTTTTTCTTGCCTACTGGAACATAGATGTGATTACTGGAGCTCTGGTGGCTATTTTGTATTCTGTGACAAAGGTGAAGATCATGCATTTAAATGATGAAAAAAAAAATTATCTGATTATTAAAACACCACCAAAGCAACACTGAAATGCCAAACTCCAGGTTCTATTTTTGGGTTTTTAGAGGAGAGAAATAACTATATGGCTTAAGCCACTGTTGTTTGAGAACTTTTATTGTAAGCAATGAACTTGATCCTAACTGACACACCTACTTTTTTCTCCTCTTTTGGTCTCAGGATGAATTCTCTCCATTGGTTTATCTGAATATCTATTCCCAGAGTTCATTCTATCAAGTATAACATAGCAGGGTGATTCACATCATCCTCTCCATAAGCTTTAAGATAACTTACTAAAATACAGAGTCCAGGGGAATCTGCTCAATAGCCTTAATAAGATGTTGATTCTCCAAAGGCAAGGTTCATTTTAGGTAGGAAAAAAAATAACTTTATGATTACACCAAGGGTGAAGGCTTTGATAAAAATGTGTTGCCATTGTGAGAGGTGAACGATGAAGGTGAGTGGCTCATTAAAAACTTACTTTGAAATTAGATGCTTGATATGGAGTGGGGAGAAACTGGTTCAAAGGCACAAGAGTACAGGTAAACAAGTGGATAGATTTTGGAACTGTGTATCACAGTTGAGTAATGTATATCAATGACAAAGCAATACACGCCTCAGAACAACCAGTACAACGATCTTCTGGTGTGCACAATATAGTGTAGTATTAAATTTCAGAGATGGGGAATGTGCTTATATCCTTGACTTGATTATTGCACAATGTATATATGTTATGTTTTCTAAATTCAGGTCCATATTTGGACCTCTTGAACAGAACCTACCTGATTCCTATTTGTAGTTCTTTAATTTATTTATTTATTTTTAATTTTTAAATTTGCCTTAAGTCACATGTGCTCACCAGAGAAAGAGGGAAAGCAGGAGAGAGAAAGAAAAAAAAAAAATGAGAAGCAAGCCCCCAGGTCAAGGATTCAAATTAAGGTCGGTCATGTGGGAGTCCAGTACCTCAACCACCACGCCATCTGCGGGCCCTGTATAAATGCTTTCTAAAGCCATACTATACCTCACAAAGATGTAAAATTACCATGTACAAATCAGAAATTCAAAAAACAATTTAACTCACTTTCGTGAAAAGGAGGGACCAGCAGTTAGCATAATGGCTATGTCACTGGACTCCCACGTAGTCGACCGTGGTTCGCAAACCTGACCAGGTGGCTTAAAACTCACGCCGGGCGTGTGTGCGTGAGTGCCCAAGATCCCGAGAGGAGAATGGAGGAGAAGGGATTGCAACGTGGCCATCCCCCCTGGGGGGGTGATTTCTCGCTTTCTGTCTCTCTGTCTCTGTCTGTCTGGCAAGCGCACGCGCCCTATAGCGAAAAAAAACTCTCAAAAAAAAAAAGAAAGAAAAAAAGAAGATCTGCTTTCTCATCATGTTATTTGAATTTTTAACACTGTTTATCAAACTGTGTAATTTTTTTTTTTTGGACAGGGTTTTGCTACAGGGCACATGTGCTCACCAGAAAGACAGAGGCAGAGGGACAGAAAGCGAGAAATCACACCCCCCCAACCACGAGTTTAAGCCACCGGGTCCAGGATTCGAATCATGGTCGACTACATGGGAGTTCAGCGACATGGCCATTATGCCCAATGCTGGTCCCTGTGCAATAATTGTAATTAGTCTTCTCTTTCACAGAGAAGTTCCTATTTAAATCCTTATGTCAAACACAGTACTTGCCAAATGGTAAATGGGCAGAATATATTCACAGCTATTTCATGAATTAAGTCTCTTATTCAGACTACCATTTGTGTCAAAAAGTAATACAACCTTCAAAAGTCTATCAAAAATTACTAAATGAGGAACCAGCAGTTGGCATAATGGTTACGTCACTGAACTCCCACGTAGTCAACCATGGTTCCAGTTCTAGACCCTGCAGCTTAAAACTCACGCCAGGTGTTTGTGCGTGCATGCCCAAAATCCCAAGGGGAGAATGGAGAAGAGATTGCAGCATGGCCATCCCCCTCAGAGGGGGATTTCTCACATAAAGTAATGACTAATATCTGAGAAAACGGATATGCCAATTACCATGATGTGAAAACTAAACATTATATATATTATATATATATATATATATATACTGAAAAATCATACTGTACCCCACAAATGTATACAGTTAATATGTGCCAGTTTAAATTTAAAATATCTGTTACTAGTTAATCAATTATTTTTAAAGATCTGAGAGAATTCATAAGTAGGAAAGGAATAAGTCCTAAAAAGGAGAACTTTGGTAAAGGGAACATACTGCCTTTAAAAGCCTGGAAAACCTTGGAAGTTCAACTTCAGTTCTGAACTTTTTTTTATCACTGGTTCTGTATGTAAAGTTTCCCAGAGATTGAAAAAGTGCCTGCCAGACTATGTAACTCACTAAATGGTTCTAAGCAAATGAGTGGTTGAAAATGTGGCTTAATTCTTCCAGATTAAATCCTAGTTCCTCTCAAGCAAGTTACTGAGCCTCTCAAAACCTTAATTTTCTCATGTGTAAAGCAGAGTAACAACAAGCAGAGTGGCTGTAAAGATTACCTAATAAAACAACAGTAACAATAATAGTCTTAGAAATGCCTCAAGGGACCAGCAGTTAGCATAATGACTACATTGCTGGACTCCCATGTAGTCGACCGCTGTTCGAGTCCTGGACCTGGTGGCTTAAACTCACGCCGGGCGTGTGTGCATGCATACCCAAGATCCCAAGAGGAGAATGGAGGAGAAGGGATTGCAGTATGGCCATCCCCCCGGGGGGGGATTTCTCACTTTTAGTCTTTCTATATCTCTCTGTCTTTCTGGCAAGTGCACGTGCCCTATAGCAAAAACTTCTCCGAAAAAAAAAAAAGAAAGAAAGAAAGAAAGAAAAAGAAATGCCTCAAGTATAGGGACCATGTTCATGAACACAACTTGACTGTTGTAACCATGGAACTAGACAAGAACGAGGAACGTCAAGTTCCATTAGATGCCATTTTCATATCTGTAAGAGTTGTAACTCTTTGAGACAGGAAGAATACTGGAGGAAAACATGGAGTTCAGATTATCAGACTTTGGGATTAAAGTCAAAAGAGGTTATGGAAGAATTATGTAAGGATGGAATCATTCAATACAGTGGCAATAAAGTATTTTTAAAGCTAAAGGTGAAAACAAGGACATGTCTCGAGACAAATAAATATGAAATCTAATTCATGAGTGAAGAACATTAGCTACAGTTCTTAAGCTTATTTATGTCTTCCATTTGCAAGAGAGACAGAGACAGAGAGACAGCACCCTTAACAGGGTCTTGATTTTATGATCCACTCATAATCTCAGTCAGCCCCATCATGGGCATGGGGGCACCCAGCATGTTCAGGGAGATCTTCAGACAAGAAGCAAGAATCTCTCCATGCAGGTCAGTGTAGCATTTTCCTGCTGTGCTGCCACTGGGCTCCAAGCTACCTATCGTCTTAAAGGGAAGTGTGGAATTCAAATTTCTCAAATCAGGAGAGAAATTTAAATGGCCTAGCTTGAACCCAGGAGAGGGTCAATTCTAAAGATATGGATTTGGGGCTCTGTTTGTTACAGTGAGTCTTGAAAAAGACTTGACATGTTGGTCAGTGTCCCACAGAATAATCTATCCCTTTTTTTGACCAAAGCTTCCATAGGTTTACAGTCATAGTCTGCTGAAATGGCCAGGACATTTTGCTTGTGACACTATAATTTTTCAGTAGTGGACTGGTGTTTTTAGCCCAGATAAATTTTAGAATGGAGAGCAGAGATTAAGTAAGTAAATCAATTCTAAACTCTTAATACTTTGGTATGAAGTTCAAATTCAGTTTTTGCAATCATTGGGATAATACACACACACACACACACACACACACACACACACACATATATGGTATTTCAAATGTTTTCAAACTTTTAAAAAATCCAGTTCACTAAGGTATCTAACAGGTTAGCCTCTGACATCAATTTAAATGGGTAATTGAGAAATTAAGGTACAAACAGTACTGCAATGCTTACTAGAACTTACAAATCACCACCTTTAAAAGTTTAATTTAGAGGCCAGCAGGTGGCATGGTGATTAAAGCACTGGACTCCCACAAGGATGACTACAGTTTGAGTCCTGGGTCTGGTGGCTTGAAATCACCCCAGGCAAGTATACATGTGTGCCAAAAACCCCAGAGAATGGACGAAAAGGGATTGTGGCATGGCCATCCTCCCAGGGAGTGCTTTCTCACTTTCCTTCTTGCTGTCTCTCTCCAGAAAGTGCACACACTCTATAGCAAAAAAAAGAAAAAAAAAGTTTGCTGTATTAGCTTTACACAGAATGGTCTGAGTATGTGAAGAAGGATTTTCCTGTTAAAGAAACATGAAGGGCAAACCAGCCAGATGGTTAAGGCATCTGGCTCCCACATAGCCAACTGCACAGTTCAAGTCCCAGACCCGGCAACTTGAAAAATACATCAGACATGTGTGCATGCATGTCTGTGAGGAGAATGGAGGAGAAGAGATTGTGGAGTAGTCATACCCCCAGGGGGTACCTTCTCACTTTTCCTTTCTCTCTGTCTCTCTCCAATGAAAGAGCCCTATAGCAAATTTTTCAAAAAAGAAAGAAACCTGAAGGGCTTTAAAAACAAATATAATATATTAAATTGATAGAAGCAGTGTACAATATTTAAAAGAAGTTTATTAAACAGATTTATAACCGTAACTGGTTAATAGCATTTGGTCCATTCACCTTGAGTTGAAGAGACATTAATGAAGGTCCCCCTTGAAAGTGACTGTTAAGGACCAGGCTCAGGACCTAGCAGTTAAGGGAACTGGACTCTACATGGCCATCTGTCGTTCAAATCCCAGCTATGGCCGGGTGGCTTGAAAAATACACTGGACACATCTGTGTGAATGCCCCAAATCCCAACAGGATCCAGAAAGGGAGGAAAAGAGATTGCAGCATGACCACACTCCATTAGGGAGTATCTTCTCTGTCTCTGTCTCTCTGACTCTGATTGGCTCGCCTGCCCTCAGACAATAAAAAATAAAGTGACTGTTAAAACCACTAGATTTAAGGACCAGCAGTTAGCGTAATGACTATGTTGCTGGACTCCTGTGTAGGCGACCACAGTTCGAGTCCCAGACCCGGTGGCTTAAACTCACACCGGGCATGTGTGCGTGTGTGCCCAAGATCCCAAGAGGAGAATGGAGGAGAAGGGATTGCAGTATGGACATCCCCCCTAGGGGGAGTGATTTCTCGCTGTCTGTCTCTCTGTCTCTCTCTGTCTTTCTGGTGAGCACACGTGCCCTATAGCAAAAAACTAAATTTTTAAGTAAAATATGATTTGTAAAGTTATTCATTTAACATTTATTGAGTCTCTGCTATGTGTCAGGCACTATCAGGTGCTACGCATACAGAAATAAACAAAACAAGGGCAAAAACGTATCTTAACGGGGCCTACGTACATTATATCCAAGAGCTTGAGGAGAAAAAAAAACAAGTTATTAAATGCATTGCTAATACATTAGATATTGATGTTTAAACAAATAGACCATAAATAGTCTCATCCTTGCACAAAAATCCCCATAAGAAACTGAAAAACTCACATTGGCAAGGGTTTCCATTCGTCCTTCCATCGCTAATGCCAAGCCTATACAACTCTCACAATTGCGTTGGGCCTTCCTCTCTATTGTCTGCATTCTTCCACATCACTCACAAGAAATCTGAGTTAACCAAGATAATCTTATTAAAATGCAAATCCCACCAAAATTCATGGGAAAATGTGTATTATGAAAAACTATGCATAGATTTCAAAAGTTTTTGCACTAAAATAAGCTCATACTTTAATTACCTTTTTCACAGACTTTTTGAATTACCCTCCTATTTACATCTTCATGCAATTTGATCAGACTGGGTTTTCCTTAACACCTGAATTAAGATACAACCTTTCTGATGGAGGGAAGAAAGGAAGATAACGTTGGAGATGGAAATATTTGTGCAGAAAGGGGAATCTCTGGATTGGGAACATATTAAGTTGCTAACTGGTAGTCCCCAGAGCAGGTGGATGACTGGGGGGTTCAGATCCAGGGGTGCAGAAAAAGTGTTGGAAAAATGCAAAGAATGTTCAACTGTATCAAAAATAGCCTCTACCCTGTAAAGAGAAAGAGCTTCTGTTTTGCTTTCCCAGGTGATCATCTGCAAACCCTCACATTCTCTCTCCCCACCTGTCTCTCTCATGAGTGCACAGGCTCTCTGGTAAAATGTTTTTTAAAATAATTTTCATCATAGGAATAAAGTATCTGCAAAGTACCCTGCATTGTTTCCATGGGGAAATGTTTCTCATTCCCATTTGTGATGGGTCTTTCGAAATATAACCTGTTTGTAAATTGATCATTATTTTGATAACAAGAAATCACACACGAGGCAGTCCCAGCAGAGTGTGCAGAACCTACTGGTTTCCTAATCAAGCCAGAAGCTATGACCTCGCTGAGTTTTGCAAGCCAAGCCCATCTTCGGCAACCCTTATCCCAGCAGTCACAATGCACGTACTCTGAAGCTATGGGTATTCTGGTGCCCCTGTGGCAGCTCCTTCTTCCTCAGCTGCTACCCCTAACACTTGTAACTAATTGCAAATTGCCAATACTAAGATTTAGGGACCAATCAGAGAACCAGCAAATGATCTGGGGGCAGAACTGTATATTGGTTAACTCCTTGGAGAAAACTAGGTTTAAAATCCTAACCACCACTCCTTGGCTGAATGACCACAGGCAGATTATGTGAATTCTCTGCCCCTCAGTTTTCTCATCTGTAAAATGGGGATTATTATAATACCTATCTCATAGAGTTTCTGAAGGGTTTAAATGAGATACACATGTGCAATAACAGCATGCGTGGCACAGTGAACGCATGGTCTCACACTTGCGTATGGGTTCCCCAATTTATAGCAAGTGAGCAAACAGAAAAGTATTTTATATCTTCTATTTCCAGTATACCATAAATATAAACAGTAATTAGTGACATCTTGGTTGACACAGACAACTCACTAATTTAGTTTTTTGTCTTTTACTTTTGCCAGAGGGCACATGTGCTCACTGTCGGGGGTGGGCAGAGGTGGTAGCCCAAAAAGTAATCTCCACCTCCCCCGCCATGGGGCATGATTATGCTACAATCCTTTCTCCTCCATCTTTTCCATCTTTTGGGATTTTGGACATGTGTGCAAAAGACCAACTTGTCTTTCAATCTAGGTCCAAGACTCAGACTGTGCAGTCAGCCATGGGAGACCCAGCTACTTTAACCACCATGCCACTTGTTAACCCAGACTATTTTTAACATTAAAAAAAATCTAAGAATCCAATTTCTATTTGGATTTGTGAAATGCTGGGAGGAGACATAGGGGTATAAATGCTGTTCTAATGGCTGACAAGGATTTGGCTTATATTTAGTAAACAAAAATATCCTGAAAAAAAGTTATTAAAGAGTTATAGAGAGCGGAGCTAGCAGATAGCATAGCAGTTACATTGCTGAACTCCCACATGGTCGACCATAATTCAAATCCCAGTCCCAGTGACTTGAAACTCACACTGGGCACATGTGCGTGTGTGCTCAAGATCCTGGGGGGAGAATAGAGGAGAAGGGATTGATGTGTGACCATCCCCATGGGGGGTAATTTCTCACTGTCCCCCACACTGTCTCTGTCTCGCTCTCTCCAGCAAGCACTAAGGCAAAACCTCGCACACACACACATACACACACACAAAAAAGAGTTATGAAGGCGAAGTACAATATTCCAAATGAAAGAGATTAAAATAATCAGTGTGTTTTCAGGCATTCAGACTCATACTGGTATAAAGACTGCTGACGATAATTTCTTGAGAAAATGATTTTTCTAAACAGATTCATATAAACCAGGCTGAGTTATCAAGGGGAAAAAATAAGTTTAATAATATGGTATTAGGTTGAGTATTGTCCAGGAAAGGTGTTCTATAAAAAATGTTTTGAATATTCATTGATCTCTGGTAACTTTAGTGTTGTAAATACTTGTATTATAGTGAGGTAGACAGTTTTAAAAAAAAACTCTCCATTAGACAGACTTAAAATTTTGTAATAATATTTAAGAAAATGATAACATTATGAAAGAATGAAATATCTGATTAATGCTTAACTTTGTACAACTCGAATATAAACTTTAAAAATATTAGAAATTATAACATTTGAGTGCATATAATGTTTTGTACATTAAGATGAATTGCATGTTGTCCATTTCCCCTTTGCACTTTCAGTCATCTTAAATAAACAAATATATACAGCCTTAACAGAACAACAGTGCATCCGAAGCAAATGTGCATTTTAAATTATTTCTCCTGGCCAAGTCTTTTTAGTTTTACTTAGCATTTTATATTAGCATTTATTCTCATTCCCACCTTCTCTTTAATAGTTTGTAGTTCTCTGAACCAAATAAGCAAGGATTAGATCTGTAGAGAGCAAAACCACTTAGGAAAAAAACAAAACGTTTCTTAATGGCTGGGGGAAGGTCCCTTGTTTAAACCATTTCATGGTCCAAGATGAGGAGGAAGCTTTCTCTTCGAAAGGCCTACTCATGGGCAAATTTGGAAAAATAATACTGGCACAGGCTGGGGGGAAGTTTCTGTTGTTGACTCTGGGAGTGAGTATGTCAATTTTGCTGTAAGCTCTCCCCTGGTTCCTTCTGGAAGATGAATTCTGTCCCTACCTCCTTCCTTACTGCCTGTTCCCCATCTTCCACCCCAAGCTCAATGCAACACTTGGCTCTTTTCACAGTTTCTCATTACTAAGTTTTAAAAACATTTCCTAACTGGTAATTACAATTTGAAACAGTTCTTCTGGGGGAGCCCTGGGCTATTGCTGGCTGGTAATCTTTCAGGAATGTCAGAGAGGGGGAGGGAACATAGATTTTAAAGAAACTTCAGAGACAGAGACTCCTGTCCCTTTTCATTCTTCCCTTCCCTGCTCCTGGGCTGTCCCTTTATCCACATGGGGATGGGGGGGGCACTATCTCCCCTCTGGATATCGGCCTTTCTACTCCTTAGGTCCTGTTGCCCTCTTGAATACCTATTATTCTTAATGATATTGTCTCCCACCTCTACCCTTTTATTTCCTTTTTTAACTCGGAAATCACCTTCCCCTTAGAAGATAATGTCTGAATTTTGACAAACTATGTTTAAAGAAATGTATTAGAAAGAGACATCAGGAAGGGCTTTTGGGTGGGCTATCTCCAGCCTGGTTAATACTTCTCCGTGCCAGCCCCCTTCAGAGGCAGGCCTTGTGGTTTCTCATTATCCTTCAGGGGGTTCCATTTGGACTAATTCTTGTCATTCCATCCATACCAGTTCCCCTTTCCCCCTCACCAGAAAAAGCAACTGTAAAGGCAGCAGCCTGAGCCCTCAGGAGGCAATGAGGTGACCAGTTCCTGGTGCAGATGGAAGCCAGGACAGAGCTGGTAACTGGCAGGAGTACACAAGCGGGTGACAAGGTGTGCCTGAACCCACCTCTCTCAAAGCTCTTTTAAAGGCAAGACCCTTCCTGACTTCTCTATTTCTGCTTAAAAGATCACAAGACATGGGCTTACCACATGTCCAGAAAAAAACCCACTTTCTTCACACAAGTAGAAAACAACCAAGCCAAGACGTGGTCAACGTGGTTCTTCCCACATTGCTTCCCTTTTAAACTTTTTTTTTTTCAGTTCATGGAACGGATGAGAAACAGGTATGTATCTCCACTCCCCCCACCTCCTCCTAAAACCTGTACGATACACACGGAAATCCGAAGCCACAATAATAAAAAAAGAAAGCAAGAAAGAAATCTTCCTTGGCTTGTTTTTCCAGGTTGGCCAGGCAAAGTGTGAAAATCCATCTCTCCCTCTAGGCTTACAAGTGGGAGGTTCTGGAAAGGCTGTGCTCCCTCCTCTAACACCGCCTCTCAAGTCCAAGCTGTCGCCCCACCCTCGGCCTCTCCAAGGCCAGCTTCCTCCTCCGCCTCTCTGCAGCCATGCTTCCCTGCGGTCCGGCCAAGGCGTGGGAAGGCGCCGCTACCTGCAGCCGCAGGACTCCACCACCATGTCCTCGTACTGCTTGTAGACCACGTTGTTGCCCGCGTCGATGTAAAGGATGCTGATGGGAGTCAATTTAGTGGGCACACAGCAACTGGGCGGGGTGGAGCCGGGATCCATAGAGTTCATCAGGGTCTGGATGATGGCGTGGTTGGTGGGCTCCAGGTGCGAGCGCAGCGGGAAGTCGCACACACCCTCGCAGTGATAGGCCTCGTACTCCAGGGGGGCGATAATCCAGTCGTCCCAGCCCAGCTCCTTGAAGTTCACGTGCAGGGGCTTCTTGCTGCAACGCAGCCTCGACTCCGCACCCGCGCCGGGGCCCGCAGCCTCGGCAGAGCCCAGCTGTTCGCGCATCTCGGCGAACAAGTTCTTGCGCTGGGATCTGGTGAACACCACGAGCAGGGCGCGCTCCTGAGGGGACCGCACCCTCCGGCCGAAGCCCAGACTCCGCAGGTCCGGAGGCGGCGGCTGCTGGGGGCCCCGCGCACGAGCCTCGACCTCCCCTGCGCCAAGCTCGCCCCACGCGGCCCGCAGCTCCCAGCACAACTGCTTCCAGGGCTGGTGG
>NW_006198305.1:3148539-3160258 GCF_000334495.1 Tupaia belangeri chinensis
GCCGACGGGCAGGGAAGGAGATGCAGGTGGAGCGGCCCGGCCGGCGGCCCCCCGGGCGTTGCGGGCGCCTGGCGGAAGAGCCGCAGCTCCGCGCCCACCAGCTCTTCTTTGTCTGAGAGCGTGGACACATCAAACAAATACTTCTGTCTCCGGAGAGGAGTGTGCGAGAGATCGTCTGCGAGATAAAAAATAATTACAGTCAGTTTCACTTAAGGGGAGATCAGCCCGGTGCTCTTCGACCGCTCCCAGGAGAGAAAGGGTGGGGAGCGGGGCAGGCAGACCGGGGAGTGCAGACCGGGGAGTCCAGCCCGGCCGGCCTGGGGCCTGACCACCCCTGACTGCCCGCCCGCCTGGTGCACGCGCAGGGAGGGGGGAAGACCAGGGCAGGCCTCCTCCCGGGTTAGCTCCGGACTTTCGGGGCGGAAGTCGGTGGCTGCTGGCTAGGCTACAGCCGCGCGGCCTCCCGGGTTTTCCCTCCAAGAGGCTTCATAACCACTAATGTGCCCTTTGTGGTCGCGAGCCTGGGCCGCATTTCCCCCACGCCTGCTCTGTGCTGGCTCGTTCTTAACTTTCATATCACAAATGTCACTTCCGCGGAAAGGCTATCCCGACCACCCTGATCTAAGGGACCCTGGTTTGTGATCTTCCCGGCACTTCGGATTACCTATGATTTCCTCGTCCACATTTCCTTCCTTAGTGGTCTGTCCTTCCCAGCAACACGCCGCCCCCCTCTAGCAGCCCATAAGAGGGCGATGCCATTGTCACTCTTGCTCCCTACAGCTCCTTGGGCCATGCCTGACCTGCAGTGCACCCAGTCAGTAAGTGAAGAACTTCTACAGTCACAATTCTCAATCTGGTTGTTTGTTAGAATCTTCTGGAGAACTTAAAACTACCCGTGCCAGGGGTTCGCTTTAGCTAATGAAATCAATCAGGGCTTGAGCAGGGGGGGATTTTGCTTGTTAGCTTTTTTTTTTTTTTTTTTTTTTTAAAGCTCCAAGGGGGTTTAAAGGTGCAGTCCTAGTTTAGACCCCCTAGCCTGGGACATTGTTGCCCATCAAGCAGTTTTGGGGAGGCATTTTTAGCTCAACATAATGTAGACAGAGTGAAGAGATGCTACATTTGTTTGTTCTTTTAATTGACCCATCATTTAATAACAAAGAGGAAAGCATGGAGGCTTCCAGAAATAGGGGTGAGGGGAACACAAGGAACAAACAGCACATCAGTAACTAACCATTGAGGAGGCCCCTTCAATAAAGATGGGTACACAGTACCTGGAAGGAGGAAAAGCCCTCCCAGACTCTGACCCACAGCGCCATCCGCTTCTCTGTCCCATCATCGCCCAATCTGAACTTCTCTTGCTTTGCAACTACCCCTACAGATAAGTGAGGAAAAAATAAAATTGGGGACACATGGAATTGCAGGCTTTTCAAACCCAAGGCAAATTCTTCAGGACCAAGGCAAAGCTGGACTTTTTTTTTTTTTTTTTTTGGACACATTTGTGCATGAAGCCAACCTCACTTCAGTGTGCAAGGCGGAAAGCTAACCAGATTTTCCTGGGCTGCCTTCCCATAAAATATTTACAACCCAGCAAATACAAAAATCCCCAAAGCCCCCAGCTTTCCCCCAGAAGCTAGTAAAGTTGGGGTCGATTTCAATAGTAAAAGTGTCACTGGGTCCCTGGGTCTGACCTTCCCTGCCTGCGCAGATGTAGCCCCAGGGCGGTGGCTCTGGAGCCTCAACCACACCCAGTCCCACTCCAGGCTGACCGCAGGGCCGGCCGATCACTCTAACACACATGTCCTGACCTGAGATGGAGCTGTGGGAAGGGTTAGAGAGGTGAAAAGGGAAAAACTGCTGGAGGCGGTTGATTTATGGAAGCCAAGACCTTCAAACCAACCAGGGTCACGTTAAAATCAGAGGGAATTCAGCACACTTTCTTCTCCTTTTTAATAGAAACCTGTGTCTGACAACGCCCACATCTCTACACCTACCTACTGCTGCCTTAGGCTTCACTTTCTGCCTCTCGCCCCACACTAGGGAATGGGTGAGAGGGACAAAACTCTCCCTTAGGACTAGCTAAGTATTGTAAGGGGTGACATGTTTGTAATCTTTATCTGCATAGACAGAACAGGTCTGTAAGGTGGGGCTCCTATTGTTCCCACTTTACAGATGGGAAAATCAAAGCTTGGAAAAAATTAATAGCCTAAAGTCAGACAGTTGGGAAGACTGCTATCTATACTCATTTATTTAATTCAGGAGTGGGAGTATTTAGTCCCAAACCCTATTGCCCTTCCTGTAATCCAGGGAGTACAGTACAAAAGCAACCAAGAGTGCTTGGTTGCACCCCAGGATAGAAGAGAAGGGTCATACAGCCTGAACTGTATTTGCAGAGCTATAATTCCTAGAAGGAATAAAACCTGGACTCCCTTAGGAAATCATTTCCATCTCTGCTTATATAACTCTTGAGATGGTTTGTCACTGGTTGACAACCACTAGGCAGGTGTAAAACATAACGATTTAGGATTGGGCTTTAGCACAGTGGCTAAGTGCAGTGCCCAGGAACTTGATCCCACATGGTCAACCACAGTTCAAGTGCTCACAGGGCAGCTTAAAAACTCACCAGGTACAAGTCCTGATGGATGGAGGAAAAAAGAATTGTGACTTAACTATGTGCCCCATGGGGGGTGGGGGGTTCTGTGTGTGTGTGTGTGTGACATGCCCTCTGACAGTTAAAAAGGAGAAAAAAATTTTTCTTTCTTTCTCATTCAACATAGAAAGATCGGCTTGCTTTTATTTTCATTTGATAGATAGATATAGATGATAGATATAGATATAGATGAGCTAATAAATGGTTCATCTGCAAAGCCAAGTCAAAACATCTTAGAGAAAAGTTTCCACAGATTCTGCAGCCTCTGGATTTTTGATGGGCTTAATAGCAAAACCAGCCTACCCTTACCCTTTCCCTTTCCAGGGCTGGGGCAAGAATGCAAAGGGGGACCTCAGATTCCATCCTGCTCCTCCATCTTTCCATAAAAGCCTCATCACACACTTCAAGGGCCTTGTTTGCATACAAGTGAGTCCTCTAGCCCACAGATTCAAGCATCTGAGGGCTGCAGGTGCACATAACAGTAGTGTGACCCACTCTTGGGTGGACAGACCAGATGAAGAAGGTTTCCCGGAAGGGATCAGGGCTATTTGGACAAGAATTCTGTGGTCCAGGTACCTGGAGCTTGGTCTAGAATAGGGGCTCTCAGAGCCACTAAACCACCAGTAATGTCTAAAGCTGCAGTATCGGTACCACGTAGAAACTTGTTAGAAATGAACATTTTCTGGGGCCTGAAAAGTTGGTGGTAGGGCCCATAACTTGCATCTCTAGTAAGCTCCCAGGTGATGCTGATTCTGCTGGCCCAGGGAACTCACAGACTAAGAATACTTAGTATAGGTGGACATAGTTCCCAACACAGTACTCACCAGAACCAAGTCATTGTCTCTGCCGCCCCTTTCCTAGTCCCCACAACAACCCCACATTGTTTTCTTTCAACCACTTGTTCTCTCGTAGGGTCTTCAGACTGCTAACCCCTAAACAGAGGGTCCAAGGAGGTGACTGCTGTGTGCAGCTCCCCTCCAGACCACATTCCCTACCTGTCTGAACCTGCTGTGGAGCCATGCATCACAGAAATAGCCCAGAGGAAGTACCCAACCTTGGGAGTGTCTACACCACTAAGCGATGTGAGCCAACAGACACTGCCTGCTAAAATGGCATCACAGAGCCTGGCAGCTGCCAAGGGCCACCTATGGGCAGGGAGACAGCACCTCAGGATCCCTTCTGGAAGTCTTCTCTCCCATTAAGTCCTTTATGAATGAGGGGGTGATGTCATCAGATGACCCTCTCTCTCATCCTGTTGCCTAGAAACATGCAGTTTTCATTTCAAAATCATTCTTGACTCCTTTACCTTTGTATAATGAATCCAAGGTTTTAGACCCTTACATTAAAATTGGCCAGTAGTACATCATAAGAGCTTTTTATCTTGCTTTGATGCTTTGTTACAACCCACACACCAGCTAACTCAATGTTTGCTGAACACACATAAACATATTTCAAGGTACAATTGCCAGATTTGTGCTTATGCTCTTTAAAAAAAAAAGAGAAAGAAGGAAGGAGGAGGAAAAGACAAAGGAAGAACATACCACTGGCATATTTGAAAAAAATACTACACAACTACATTAGCAAGTTGGCAAAAGGCTGAGAGTACCTCATTCCACCATGAAGAATTTGTAAAAAAAAAAAAGCCAAAAAGGAGGAAAATGTTAGTCAAAGAGTACAAAGTCTCAGTTAAACGGAAGAATGTAAGTTTTTCTTTTAAAAAGTAGTTTGAAAAATAAAGAAAGAAGATTAGTAAGGAAATGAAAGTAAGACCTAAGGACTTGCAAGCGAAGTGTCATTTCACCCACGTTAAGGCAGGAAACTGGCTTGGAAAGGTGAAAGCATCCATCCATGGTCACAGTACGTCCATGGTCACAGTACGTGGCTGGGGAAAGCTAGAGAGCAAGCACCTGAGCAGAAAAGAAGAGAGGCCCATCGCACCAAAGAGCAGACGCCTGGGAACCTTAGTCCCCACGAGTGGCCTGAGGCAAGATGCACAGCGGCAGGATTCCTATTGCCAGACACGTGGTGCTTCCTGATGAGGGCTGCTTTCCTGGGCCAACCCATAGAATGCTTCAGAAAACTCAAACCTTCCTCTGATTTATGATTGGAAGGACCCAGCATTGCAGACATGGCTGGGATAAGTACCGAGCTTGAGGTCACGCTTGAGCATCAGAGTTGGGTTTTCTGTCCCTGACAACCCCTACTCAAAGAGGAGGGGCCCTTCACGCTGCAGACTCTGGAATCCCCCATGCTTCTCCTTCTCCGTTTGCATCCGGCCCCCATCTTCTGAGTTCATGGTGACACTGGAGGCTACAGGAACCTGGCCAGCTCCCTTCTGCCGCCCTCTATGCCTTGCATCCACTTCTTCCAGAGGCACAGACCCAGAGATAGGCGACTGTTCAAAAGCCAAGAAGACAGTGAGTTTTCTCACTTCCACACCCTAGGCAGGGATAGGGGAGGGCAGGAATGATCATCTATCTTTGTGAAGGAAGCTCCAGGGATCTCTGTGGCTAAGCCTTTCCCCTACCACTTCGTTTTAGAGCCATCAGTAGCAATGAGCACTCTGGAGCACCACCTTGTACAGGTACATGCTCAGAACTTTGATGGCCTCTCTCATCCAATCCTCACTGCGTTCTTGGTTAAGCCTACTGTTATCCCATCTATAGATGAGGAAACCAGCGCTCTGAGAAGTATCATAAATTGCCCAGTGTCTTGCAACTATTATTATATAGTAAGAGACTTGTGCCAAAGGGGCCAATTCCAAGTGCCAACCCTAGATGTGTGGCCACACCCCTCTGCCAAGGTCCTGATTGGGCAGTGGAGCAAGAGAGGGAAGAAACAGAACATCTGTTCATATTCAGCATGAACAACACAGGTGGCTGCCCCTATTTTGTTTGTTTTCTCCTTTTCTTTGCTAGGCAGAAGACCACCAAGCTCAGAATTCATGGCTGGCGTTGAAGTTATGCCTCTCAGTTTCAGCACTACCCATCCATCCAGTCAGAAAGAGAGCCAGGTGTACTGGGTGAGTAAGACAAGCCACCCACTTCGTCTGGTATGGGGAGGCCACGTAGAGGAAATCTGTGCTCCAACTATTTATTGTCCCTGTGGTGTACAGTGATCTGGGCACCCCTGAGGAAATACTCCTCTTGAATCTGGCCTGTGTTGAGATCTAAGCCTTGCAAACTGACTAGATGCTAAGCATCCTCAGTGAGATGTGGATTCAGGTGGCAATCCATGCACAGTCACCCTCTTCCGGCTGCTTTTGCTTTACCCTGATACTCTTGCTTGATTATCTGACATAATAATTATTATAACAAACACTGGGGTAGCACTAACGGTGGTGCGGTGGTGCGCTGGGCATGATCAACATTCTTAAGGTGCAATAGATAACTCATTCCTCAAAACAAAACTACCTCTGAGAAAGGTTATCACTATAAATAAAACAGAAAGCTTCATGAGTAACTTGCCCAAGATACTAAGAGCTAGAGTTAGCCACCTATATCTACACTACCCCTCAGACATCCCAGCCTTGATCTCCCTGCCTGGTAGAAACTCTGAGAGGCTCATTCATGCCACCTGGAGTGAGGGAGGGCATCAAACCCCAGACCTCCAAGACTAACAAAAGGAATGCCAGCAACTGGCCTTTTGACAGAGAAAGTACAAGGAAACTTAAGTTTCTCATCAGAAAAATGAGGATTCTTCTCAATTCTGGGATGCCATATCGGTCATCACTGTCTCCTCTATAATGCCAGGTGAAAGATGACCGCCACTCCAACATCATTAAGGACTGGGTTCTTCTTGCAAGTTTCCTCCTCTGTGGGGATCAGTGCCAGTGCTGGCCCATAATCTAACCCATGTGAATCTCTGGCTGGGGTGGAGGGAGGTGGGGAGGAGCCCTGAGAAGTCTCTTTCCCCTTTTGACACTCTTTTGACACCCTTTTGTGGGACATGATCTATCCATAGAGTCCTCAACTTTCTTCCTATAAAAGCCTCACAGACATTGAAAGGGCATAGCATTGCATGACCCTCAGGCTGCAGCCCGAGACTGGCCCCTAGTGCCTGTTGGCAAGGAAGGTCCCCTGATAGGTGGGTCTGTAAGTGCGTCTGTGTCCTCAGCACGGGTTCACAGCTTGGCTTCCCCCTAGGTCTCTTAGCTTCCTGGTGCCTTCCCCAATAGTTTGCTCCAAATTTCTCAGCTTATTGGTCTTTCCAAAGACCAGTAGTATCCAAGGTG
The DNA here is from genome assembly GCF_000334495.1 of Tupaia belangeri chinensis. Lineage (NCBI taxonomy): Eukaryota > Metazoa > Chordata > Mammalia > Scandentia > Tupaiidae > Tupaia > Tupaia belangeri. The sequence goes on from NW_006198305.1 coordinate 3,155,421, forward strand.
AGTCCTCCACAGAGTCTCCATGAGCCTTTCCACCCTCTTTCTCAGGATTGGCAGACTCATATCCTCCTGAACCCCCACTATGAGCATGGGCCCACACCACAGGTTAAGCGAGTCTGCTTGCCTGCTTGGATCCCACAGAGAAATCCCAGTGCCATCCAGCAAGCTCTGGCTCAGTTTGAAGCAACAGAGTGAGGTTGGGGAGGAGGAGAACGGGGCTCTTGAATCCCACCAGACTGAAAACAGCACAGTCTTCAATGCAGTAACTTCAACCCCTAGGGTGCTGGTTTCTGGTGGGCAGTAAGGGACCCCACCAGACTTTTCCCTGAGTTTCAGGAGACTCCTTTTGTGTCTACAGGATGAAATAGATTAATTTATAAAGACGTTCATTTGCAAAATGAACTTAGTCAAGACCCTGATGGCTGCAGGTCATCTTGAAGAACTGGAGTCAAAAAAAAAAAAAGAGAGAAGGGGGCGGGGGCAGATCAAGGACTCTTTACCCAGCGTCTCTATTGTCACAGCCTCTCAGTGGTCCCGCTCAGGACTCCTGCCCACAGGGCTTCGAATCTTAATTTGACATCACTGCAGATGAAACCCAAAATGAAGCATGATCTGTCAGCGATCCAGACACAACCCTCCCCACTTTTCCTTGTCGGGTAAACAGCGGGCGCTCTGACTTTCTCGAAGATCACAGCCCTTTTGGGGGCCACAAGTACTGGGCCCAGCTCTGCCTGATTTGCTGGGGACAGCCTTGCCTGCGCGGTTGACCAGTAGAGTCACCCAAGAGGCGGAGGAAGCGACCCGGGCTCTCCAGGAAGGCTGGGAGAGTTTGGATAAGAGAGGAATCGTATTTGGGAAGCCGCCATTGGGACAGGAACAGGATCCGGCCTCTTGGCTTGAGCGTTCAGAGATGAAAAGAAGAATAGGTACCCGTTTTAAGCGGTTCCCCCTCCCGGCTTCATTCTAAGGTTGCAGTTTGAGGTAAGGGTTCAAATTGGCCTTTTAGTCCTACACAGGGTATTGAACTCCAACACCCAGGGGTCCTGCGCAGGAGAGATCGCAGCACTGTGTTCTTTCAAGAGCTGGGTGGGTGCAGCCTCTGACAAAGGTATTGTCACAACCCGGCTCCTCTGTGTTCACTTCGGTGAGCCAAAACAACGTCACAAGATCAGATTCCTGGCGTTAGTTGTGTAGTGTAGTCCAGCAGCCTTCGATTTCCTTAGCCACAGATTATCGGAGAGGCAGTCGGCTGAGATCATGGGGGGAGGAGGTGGACCAGTTGGCCAGGAAGGCAAGTTTGCAAAGCAAGGACCCTGATTGTCCTCGGTTCCTAGGTTATTTAGCGATACCCCTGTTCCCGCCCTCTATCTCTCTCCACTACTAAGCTACACCAGCTTGGGCCCTCCTCTGTCCTCTCTTGCACGCCCACTATCTAGACCCTAAGCCGTGCTCCGCCCCCAGGCTTCCCTACTGCAAGCTGCCGAGCGCGCGCTTCTCTAGGAACTCAGCGCAGCACCATCCGCTCCCCGCCCCCGCCCCAGGCCTCCAAGCTCCCGCAGCCTCTCTCGCCAAGGCGACCCAACCCAGTCCCCAGCAAAGCTAATGCATTGTTCTAGAAGGCAGAGGACAGCAACCCTGACCCATTAGGCCAACGAGACCCCATTTCTTTCCTGTAAACAGCAGATACGACTTTCAGCTTAAAAATAAACAGCCACGGCTTGGTGGAGGCAGAATAGATGTCAAGCGACGGAGTGGAGCGGCAGACCTACATTCCGCTTTCCACACCTCGGGACGGGTCAGTTCCGTCCCCTGGTTCAGGGAGCACGGTTTTGACCTGGGTGTCCGATACTGAGGGGTTATCGAACTAATAATGCCTTTCACTTCACTTAAAAGCCCCCAGGGATTATGGCTGATTTGCTCTAGGTCGTTGGATGCACGAATAGCCCTGGCAAGAAACGAAAGTTTTCACTCTGCCATATTCCTACCCTATCTTTTTTTACCCCCAACAGCCCATCCCATTCCTTTCTCCTCCCTCTCCCCAATATCCCCAGAAGACGTCGTTACTTTTCAGGAGGGGTGCTAGAGCCCCAGAACTCCAGCTAAGAAAAGCTGGCTATGCTAGGGCCTCCGTCACTGCACCCGAATTCCCTGCGAGTCCAGGCAACGCGCATCCTCCCTGGTCGGATGGAGGAGCGATCACGTCCTGATTCCGTTTAGGACTGGGGGAGGGACTCATACGGCCTGTCGTGGGCTGTGGTTTGGGTGATTTTTTTTTCCCTGTGCAGAAACGGCAAGGGTGCTCGAGCACGTTTTTGATCCCCTCCCCCACCAGCAACTCTACCGCGCAAACTCTCAGAGGCAGGAGAGCCTCCCGCTTCGCGGAAAACGCTGTGTCCTCCTTAGAGTAACCTCCCTAGCCAAGGAAACTCGGCAGAAATCCCGGTGCAACCTGCGCTCTCGCTGTAGAGACGGGAACGATTTTTAGCTTCTTGCTTTTATTCGCCAGTAAAGCGGATCTTACGGCCATAGGGACTGGGGCGAGGGTAACATATGTAACAAGCCAGTGGCTAAGGGGTTAGTTTGGGCCTTAAACACGTGTTGATCACTCCGACCAAAGGACCAGAACAAACTTCTAGTTTAAAATTCTTGCCCCGCCGTGCCCAGTCTTTTCCCAGGACCTTCCCATTCACCAAACGTTCTGCGGACCCTAAGCCTGGACCCTGGCGCAAATCGCGCGGGCTCTCTTGCGGGCGCGCGCTCACACGCACGCACTTGAAGGCTTAGCACGCCTATCCCAAGGCTGTTCTCTCTTTCAGGAGAAATAAAGCCTAGATTGGAACCTTCTGCCCGGCTTCCTCATTTGGCCGTCTGGTCTGCATTAGTGTTTTTATAAGGGACTCAAACAAATCGAATACAAGGTCACCAAATAATTAACAGTTGTGAATTCCCTTCGTCCCCATTAAAATACTTCCCTGCTTATATTTCATTTTCCGTTTGCCAACGACGACAGGGTCCGGGCAAAAGCGTTGCCCCGTTGATTACACCATTCTGCAGCCCAGGTCCACCCAGAACCCCGCTGTTTTGCATAAACATGACGTACCAGATGAACTTCAATCGCAAGGGATCTACGCAGCCCTTTGAACGCCTTCCTGGCAGCGGGGCTATCCTCCCATGGTCTTGTTCTGCCCTCTCCTAATCACAACCCAGAAGGTAAACGGAGACGCCAACAATCAGCAGAAAAACATCCTGGGAATTATGTCTCGGGTCTCAAGTTCCTCAAGGATGTTCCGTTGTCGTTTTGGTTTTTATCTGTCCCTTACTGCCTCCTTTCTGAGAGCGTTATTGTAACAAAAACAACCACCCCAAAATGAATTCATTCATTCATTACATTAATAAAAGGTATTCTTATTTAAAAGTCATCCGGAAACCAAATCTGCAGTGATAGTCTGAGACCCATTTTGGTTCCCTCTCAGACAAGGGAGGTTGTCTCTCCCCTTGGTTGTATGATTTGCCACTTTCCACTCCAGGAACTGAAAAAGCTGAGTACTCTCTCCCTCTCCCTCCTTCCCCTCTCTCTCTCAGCCCTGTTGAATTCATAGGCATTCTGTCTACCTTTCCAAAACCCCAGGACTGGGGGTCCGGGTCCCCAGTACTAGTGACCTTTAAATGAGCTATTCCATAGAGTAACGATCATTTGACAATATCCACCTTGTCCGTTTTGATCCAGGACTGCACCAACACACACACACACACACACACACACACACACAGACTTTGCCCTCTTCGTGGGTTCAAAATCATTTTCTTAAAAAGCACGATGTGGCAGCATTTTTAAAGATTAGGTATAACCCCATTTGTATGTCTACTAAAATAAGTCCTGGAAGAAGCAAAGACTAGAACAAATTCAGACTCTGACATCTAAAGTTCCATTTAAAGTCCTAACAGGGTCTTAAAAAGCCTCCAGAGGAATATATATTAGCCCAGGAAGAAAAATATCTGTGTTTTTTGGACTTCTTGCCATCATCCTTTAGAAACCTCCTCACCCCAGATCTACCTATTTACTACCCTAGTTAAAGATGAATAATCTAGAATCTTCTCTGAGCCTCCATCTCTCAGTAGCTGTGTGTCCTTGAGCAATTTGCTTAACCTCTCTGTCTTCTTCATTCACTCATATTATGGTGTGATTATAGCAGTTTCTCCAGGAGCAATTATGAGAATTAAGTGAGATGATTCATGTAACGGTTTCGAGCGCGGTACTTGGCACATAGTAAATGCCCAGTAAATCTTGATTATTATAACCCTCTTGACATGTGGAGAGCAAACCAAAAGGAGGGACATTAAAAGAAAATAAAAAAGAAAGTTACCGTCAAATTTTCTCGTGGAGGATAGGAAGAGTGGGGTGGGGGGCGTGTGGTAGTGCAGGTCTTGCTGTTACTATAGACCCAACCCGCTCTCATCCATTCGGGGCAGAGCTTTTCAATGGGGGCTGCCTGTGTGTGCCTGTTGGGGTTCCCGGGTAAAGAAAGCTTTTTGTAGATAATATATGAGAAAGGCACTGTGCCTCATGAACCAGCTTCGCGTTCTTTCTTTTTTTCTTTGCTCCTCCCTAGGAAGAACCCCTAGCTTCTCCGAGCCAAGACTGCCACACTGGACGGCGACTTAAACATCCCTGAGGCGAGGCGCCAAGTGAGCGCGGCTGGCCCAACTCTAAGCTAGACGCTGCTCTTTCCTTTTTGCCAGGCCATCCGCGGCTAGGGGGGAGGGGACGTTGGGGGTGGGGCTGGCGCGTTAAGGGCCCCCACGTGAGAGGGGCGGGAGGCCTCTCCAGGGGGTGGGGAGGC
>NW_006198305.1:3160692-3163501 GCF_000334495.1 Tupaia belangeri chinensis
GAGAGGGTCGGAAGTCCTCTCCAGGAGCTGGGGATGCGCGGCTGGCGGGTCCCTTCCATCACGGGAGACTAGACACCGTTTGATGTGTTATGACATGAACCCTCAATTAGATCGCTGAGTTGAAACACTCCAATCAGGGGCCCGATGCTAAGCAAGCCCCGGAAGGTCCAGCCCGAGGTCACCGCCGGTGACACATCAAATCAAAATCAGTGAGAGGGAAAGTGAGGCTTTCCCTTTATCAAGCTGGGGCAGCGGCCAGCAACGTACCCCCCTCCTCCGCGTATCCCTCCCGCCCGCGGCTCCGACTCCTTCGCCCCCGCGCGTCGTGCGACCAGCCGCACCGCCTTCCCACTCAACTAACTGCCTTTTTCCGCGTTTTCTGGGAAGCTGCGGGCGTGGAGGAGAGCGCGCCTTTGAAGTTGCTGTCCGGGTGGCCACGTCGTGTCTCCTCCTACAGTGGACCGCTCGCAGCCCCAATCCTAGACAGCTTTCCCCAGGTTGAAGCCGGACGGCTGGATCTGGTCCGGCTGTCCTGAAGACCTTGGCTCAGAAACAGAGGTCCCCAGCCTGGCGCGCAGCCAATCCCTCCCCTAGCTCCAGTGCCCAGGAGCTTAAAGCGCGACGCCCCGGGGGAGGCTGCGGGCGAGCAAGGAGGTAGTGAGCTTGTGTCTACGGAGGACTTGGGGCCCCTTGAGTTCTCCTGGCCTCCTCCGCACCACCAGCACACACCGTTGCCCAATGCTGAAGGCTTCCATAAGCAGCTTCGGACTGCCCGCAGGGTCTCTTGGTTCTGTGCCAAACACACAAGGCACAGCGTTCTAGTTAGGGGGTTCCCGCCTGGGGGAGGAGCAGAGTCTTACCATTCGCCTCTCAGGAAAAGAAAATGCGCGCCCAACCTTCCGCCAGCCTAGGCCTCCGGGGTTTCTTCCCTAGGGAAGGGCCTGGAGCAGTTTTCTCTGAGCTGCCTTAGTTTCTCCTTAGGAGAGGGTAGTATTGAAGGCAGATGGGACGACAGATTAACTTACTGCAACTTGAGGCCTTGACAGGGACTGAGACAACCTTGTCAGGGTCAGAGGAAAGGGTTGGTGAGCTGCGCTGGCAGCAGCCCAGGCCGGGGACCCAGCTGCAGCACTACGAAGGAGCCACGTGTCTTCGTGAAGATGACTTTGGTAGTCCTAACATCTTCCTAAAATACGGGGCGTTCATTTGCAGTCTGGGCCTTTCAGCAGCTCTTGGACCTCGCTGACCTGGGGCTGCAGTGGCGAACCGCGTGGGCAAGACTCCAGAGTGCGCAAGGAGGGCGACCGCGAGGGACAGGCTGGGGTTAAAGCTAGGGGAGAGCCCGGGGCTGGAGGGGCCCGACAGCCTGTTCTGAAAAGAACCTGTGAGCACCCCAGGCAGCCTTGGTGAGGCAGCTCTCAGCCTAAACACCCGCACTCACCCATTCCAGAGTAACCCCACTTCCACCAGTCTGGAAGGCGAGACCCGGAACCCGTCAAGTCGCCAAGCTAAGGCTGAGGAGGTTGGGGACTGGTTAGCTACTTAAATCTCTTTCATCACCTTCTCCCTTTTCCTGGCCGGCCTCCTTCTCTCCCTTTTCTCCCTTTCCTACATCCTTCCAAATACTACCTCTTCTTAAAAGCCGAGTTTCCGATGCCTGTAGAAACCTCCCCAGGGGGGAGCGCGAGGTTTCTCTGAGAGCTGACCTCGCTGCGCACCAATGCCAACCACAAGAGGAGGGCGCAGTGGCTTCTGCAGGTACACATACATACACTCGCTCGGACAGACAGGATGAGGGACAAGGCCCCTGGTCTAAGCGCAGAGAAGAGCACTGAGGTGCTGAGGAAGCGGTTGTGCCCACCGGTACAGCCATGCGGGTGAAGTACAACAACCCCCCGGCCGGCTGCTGCCGCCGTCTCTGCAAAAACCGCTCGTGTAGCTGCCTCTGAGCCGCTAGCAGAGCGACGCCGGAGGGGAAAAAAAAAAGCCGGAGGGGTTGGAATATCGCCCAAGTGACGATTTCCACACCCAGCTGTAGGGCGAGAGCGGAGTATGGGCGCGGCGCCTGGACCGGTGCACTGTCCAACGCCGCTTGCAGACTCGCTCCTCCGACCGCAGGACTCGCTAGTACCGGCTTCTCCTCGGAGCCAACCGGAGCTCCAGGCTTTCCAACACCCACTCATGCCCTGGGGCCCGCTCGATCCGCCCCTGCAGCTCAGGCCTTGGACCGCGCACCACCCGGGACCCCCAAGCACTGGTTCCTCCAGTCCCCGCCCCATCACTCTCCAGCCGGGGTCATCTGCCTGCCACCTTCCTTCCTCCACACTTCGTCCACTAGCGACCAGACGAGCAGCCACCACGCCACTCGGCAAATACTGGGAAGAAGGAAGGAAGGGAGAGGGAAAGAAAAAGGGCGAAGCGAGGAAGGGAGGGTTGCAGATTGGAATACAATCCGCAGCCGCGTTCAGAAACTTACTTCGAGAAGTAAGTTCCTTGAGAAGAACAATTTAAGAAAAGAAAAAGGAGAGGGTGTCCAGAGCAGGAAGGAAATTCACAAACGCAGCCTCCAGCCAGAGCCAAAGCAGCGCCCTGGCAGCGGAGCTGCTGCGGGAAAGGAGTCGTGGTCTCTTTGCCACTTACCTAGTCCCCTGTCTACAAAGCTAGTGATCGTATTGGCCGACTTGGAAGACTGGAAGAAGCTGGCATTGATGCCCAGCTTCTCGGCGATGGAGTAAGTCCGGTAGATTGACAGCATGTACTCGTGGGGCACTACGCGCGGACCTCTGCCGGGCGGCTCCTGCGCTGCGGG
>NW_006198305.1:3164179-3181992 GCF_000334495.1 Tupaia belangeri chinensis
AGGCGGCAGAGCCGCGGGCTGCGCGCAGGCTCCGGGCGGTGATACCTTCTCTGCTCGGCCCCCACCGCCCGGCTCGCGCCCCTTAGGGGCCAGGCCGGGGCCAGAGAAGCCTCGCCATGGGCCACGCGCAGGACCCAGCTCTGCCCAGCCCCGTTCTCTCGGTGGGGTACCGCTCTCCACAAAGACAGGCGTCTGTCCCCGACCCTCGAGGTCAGGCAAAGGCCACGCGCCTTTAGAGTTTGGATCGATGCTGAAAGCTGCCGCCCTCCCCTGCAGGCCGCAGCCTCTCGCAGTCCCCAGCCTCTTCAGACGCTGGCAGTGGCCGCTGGGCTTCTTCCACGGCCCCTCCCGGACGCTGGCAGTGGCCGCTGGGCTTCTCCACCGGCCGCTCTCGGAATCCTCTTCCCTCTTGCAACCGGCCTCCTCCCCGCCTGCACCGCATCCCCATCTTTCCTCTCTCCTTTCCCTCCCGCCTTGCTGACTTTCTCCAAACCCAAGTTCCTCTCGCATTCCGATCCCGCTTGCTCCAGCCTGCTTTTCTTCTCACACCGCCCTCCAGTCTCTCTCGGCCTTCCCACCCTCTCTTGCTGGCCTCCCCGCTCCCCTTCCAGCGAACCCCTCCCTTTGCAGCTCTACCCCAATCTGTTTCTCTTCAGCCCAGCCTCGCCCCAGCACGAGTTTCCTTTATCTGTCCCCAGATTCCCCGTGCCTGTCTTCTCCACCCACTGCCTCGCTCATTCCTGGGCCTGAACGCGGGAGGACGAGGCTGCGAAGGGCTCTCTGTCCTGGGCTGCGGTGGACACGCGCAGCCCTGCGCACGTATTGAGTGATCAGGCACCCGCCATAGCACACTCTCCTCTAACTGTCCCAACAGCTCTGTTGGCGTGACTATTTTCGCTTTCAGGTATGGAAACAGTAAGGCACGAAGGAGACATGACTGTTCCAGGGCCACTCAGCCAGGAGGTCACACATGCAGCCCGGGGCCGAACCGGGTTCCCACCCCAAGCCCAGTGTGTGGCCTGCCACAGCATGAAAGTCTTCCCGACTTCTCTCTTTCGGTTCTAGCTTTTTTCCCTTTCTTATGGTTTCATTTGCTCTCAGGTGATTGCCTTCTCCCTGGCACTGCTCTGTGTGTGTCTTCCTAGTCTCTGCACTCTGCTCCCTCTCATTGTCTTCCCCTTTTTCCTTTTTGGTCCTCCCTTCTGACCCTGCAGGGACTACTCACCAGACAGTCTGATAGAGGAGGGGGTTTTGCTGTCCTGATCTCTTCATTCCTTTAAGTCCCTCAAGGTCTAGGCCATGCATTCCCCCCTCAACACTGGCCTCCCTAGATAATTGCAACCCCCACCAAACCAGGCCTGGTTCTAAGTCCTTTGCAACTATTATTTCACTTAATCCTCACAGCAATCCCGAGATAAGTGTTGTAGTATTCCTATTTTACAGATAGGTAAACTAAGGCCCAAGGTCACAGAGCTCTTAACCACTAAGCTACAGAGCTTGGAAACCATGCTCTCGTCTCCCCTGCTGCCGCGGTTGCCCTTCTGTCCCTATGTGGGTCCTGTAGTTTTGGTTTCCTGATTGTTCATTTCAGAACCCTTAGATTTGAAGGTGCTGTACATTGCTTTGTTTTCCTTCATCTCTTTGTGTTTTAAAATGTTCACGTAGTATTTGCTCAATTGACAACATAAAGAAATGTAACTGGAAGAAAAATTGTTTCTCTGTTTTTCTTCTTTTTTTGGTGCTACTACAATAGAAATGGTTTTACCCACGTGGATATCTTTCCACTCCTCTATTTATTTATTTATTCCTTTATTTATTATTTAGCAAAACTTTTCATGATTACAATTCAGGGATGGATACAATGTTGGATTCTTCTCTGTCACTGAAGACTTTACTACCACACTCTGTGTCTTCAGCACCTCTCTCTGTCCCTCAGCACCCCTCTGCAGCTCTTCATCACCCCTCTATTGGCCTACACCTCCAGCTCTGCAAAACCCCATGCTCAAAACTCTGTATTTCTCACTTGCGGAAACATTCCCCCTCTGCCTACCTGCCCCCCTCAGTGGCACATGGTCTTGTTTGTCTGTCCTTGCTCTGCACATGCCTCTCTGTCACTCAGGGGAGCTTCCGCCTTGTGGTCTATCTCCATCCCTCCCCTCAGGGAAATGAACGCTTGTGGTCTGTTATCAGTATTTCAATTTCTATCAGTTGTGGAGTCTGGTTAATGATGATTCATAGTTTCGAACCCTCCATGCAATAAATACGTTTCCTGCCCCTAGCAGCAGCCGGGCCTGTTCTCTCTTCATTTTTGCCGGGAGCAGTTATTATCTGCAACAAGTTATCAGTAAACAGGAAACAAAGTAAGGAGAGCCTATTAGCTGTGGTTTAGGACCTCCCAGCACACTAGAAGAGTCACATGGAACAGTAAATGATACTGGGACAGGGACCGCGAAGGATGTGGTCTGTTGTCCTTCAGGATTCTTCAGGGCAAATACTGCCCTTCCTCATTGCTGCTGGCCTCAGGTCTTTGAAGAAATGTCCTGGCTACTCTTCACCTGAAGGGCTGCAAGGATCACTTTACGGGCGAAGAAACAGGAACAGACAAACTCTGTGGACAGGCCCAAGGTCACAAGCTTATCAGAAATATAACCAAGACTAGGAGTCAGAAAGTTTTGGCTCCTAATCCAGTGTCTCCTCCATATTTGAAAAATAATCATATTTAGATATCATGACAATGATCTACAGTTATGTATAAAGCCCGATCACTTCCTCCCTTGTGGGTATTTTCCAAACTGGAATCTACCCCAATATAAACAATGCCAGATTAAACACTGTGTGTGTGTGTGTGTGTGTGTGTGTGTGTGTGTGTTATAAAAATAAAGATACAGAGTACAAACTACTATTCACAATCTGTTTTCAGATCTTCATAGAATATTGAAATTATTACACAGTCTATAAAATAATGCTATAGAATTTAAGTTCTCAGCATAGTCTTAGATATTTTTGGTCATTTCTTCAGCAGTATCTTCTATGAAGAACAATTTAAAAGAGTGACTATTTCTTGAGATGAACTAAGAAGGTCTGGTGTAGGCACCTTTGACAGCCTTACTACAGATTTCTCGCTCGGTGAGATTTCCCCCTCCCTCAAAACACATCGAAATACAAACTGTGCAGGATGGTATCTCCTGCCCCCGTGTGGATGCTGAGAGAGTTACAGTGGAAAACCAAAACGAGATCAGAAAAGGGAAAATTTATAGGCGTTTTTGAAGTTGAGCAAGGAATAGAGACATCGAACAGAATTTTCAGAAATTAGAGAATCACAGACAGGGTGTGTGTAGCATTTGGCAACAAACATTAATAAATGACAGATCTGCCTGCCGAGAAATACAGGACCAAAAGCAAATAGAGTTGCCCTGTTATTATCTCAAATCTTATCATTTAAAGAATAGTATTCTGGGACCAGTAGATGGCCTTCAAGAAAGGCATTGATTTTCAAGGAAACACTGCAAAGGAAAGGAATAGTATGCAATTCTATTTTTAAGTTAATGATTCTCATTCCTAATGAACAAATAATTTTCATTCCTCATATGAACCAGGTTTAAATGCCTATAGCCATACCAGATTAAATGTGGCTAAACTGAACTGAGCTCTAAAAATAAGTGGGGAGGGTCCAGCAGGTGGCATGGTAGTTAAGGTGCTGGACTCCCATTTGGTCAACTGTAGTTCGCATCTCAAACCTGGGGGCTTGAAAATCACACTGGGCATGTGTGTGTGCTTGCCCAAAATCTCAGGATGAGAAAGAATTGTGGCATGGCCACTTCCCCCCCACCCCTCTCTTCTCTCTCTCTCTCTCTGTCTGTCTCTGTCTCTCTCTGGCAAGCACACATGCCCTATAGCAAAACCTTAAAAAACAAAGTGGGGCTGAAGGGAGACAGAAAGCACATCAGAATGAAGCAGACTGCAGGCATCTTGTGTAGTGGATGTTGAGGAACTTTGAGGCATAGATTTGAATCTCAACTCTGTCACTTCCTAACTGTATGAATTAAAAATCTTCTAACTTTAATTCTTTCACCTCAGATGGAGATGAAAATATGTCCTTCTAGTTGTGTGTGTGTGTGTAGATTATGTACAATAACATGTATACTGGTCATAGATAGGAATAAGTATTGTGATTATTAATTAGCTATTTGGATTTTTAAATATCAAAGAATTATCTGATCATTTTAGTAGTTTTTGATCTTTATACTTTAGGGCTGACATTATATTTTAACTAGTTTTCATAATCTCTTAAGAATTTCTTTTTGTTAAATAACTTCTCTGCAAGGGCTAAGTTTGTTGGACTCAGCGAGCTGTTTCTGTATTTCACTGTGAATTTGTGGCAATACTTTTGTTCTGTAATGATTCGACATGTTTTATGTTTGTCCAAATATTCTAGATTAAAAACACATTGCAGTTTGCTAATAGGTATTGAGATGCTTAAATTGAGCAATGTGCCCTCTCAAATGAGTGTATAAGATGCTTATGAAACTAAAGATGATTAAATTCTAGGAATAATTTGGTGCTTGCCAAATCTTGCATAGAAATTACAATATGTAGGAAATTGTCTTTTTTGTTTAGGATCCAATTTGGTTTGAAAAATTACTACCAACTTTGTAAACATTAAAATAGAAGCAATAAAGATGTGAAATTTCACACAGGGGATCTACAATGTTTGGGTAATTATAAGCATATGGCTACTTTACATGAGATCTCTGTTGAAAGTGTATTTACTAGGGCTCTGGGAAAACAGAGGTTCTCAAATGCAGGGTTTATTTACATGCACTGAGAATGTCACATTTACTATCAATTTATCATAATCTTTCTCTGCTTCGGAACTCCAAAGAGTATTAACTAAATGATCGCAGTATCTGTTGTTTATTACCCTCTTGTCTATTTAATATACCAGGCTTTATTCATGGAAGAAAAGCACAAGGAGCAATTAGTTACCCAATCAAAAATGTCAAATACTTTGCCAATAATTTTGGAAGCAATTTCCAATAATTTTATGTATGTATTTAAGAACTATGCCTGGAATGGAAGAGAAGGGATTGTGGCATGGCCATCCTCCCTGAGGGGGTGGTGATTTCCTGCTTTCCCACTCTCTCTCTCTCTCTCTCTCTCTCCCCAACAAGCTATAAGGCAAAAACCTCTTTTTAAAAAATGGAGTTGCTGCCATATCACACGTCATCCAAATCACCTTTGATTATGCCAAGAAACAACTAATGTGTTATCTCAAAAACTGCAAGCCAGCTTAAGACTGGAAGCAATGTGATTTTAGGCATAATCATTTCACTATTGATGACTAAAATGATCTAATTAAAATCCTTGGGGGGGGGGGATCTAAGCCTGCACTGACTAGTTTCAACATATTCTAGACAGACTAAAAGACCAATTTAATTTCACACATTTGTAACATGTTTTCTGTTATTTATTTATTTATTTATTTATTTATTAGCTTTTTGCCATCGGGTGCATGAGCTGCCAGAAGAGAGACAGCGGGAAAGTGAGAGATAATGCCCCAAGGGAGATGGCCACATGCATTCCCTTCTCCTCCATTCTCCCGTCAGGATTTCTGGGCACGCGCATGAACTCGCCCATGCCTCTCAAACCTACACCATGGATTCAGTTATGGGGATCCAGTGCCTCAACCACCACACCACCTGCTGGCTCTTCTTGTGCTTTCTAAAAACATAACTTTCTAGAATGGTGAACTGGACTGGTGAGAAATGTACACGTGTTGGAATATTCACTTTGTAAGCTAAGTAACATGATTGAATGTATAAAAGAAATAGAAATAAAAACAAATAAAAATAAAAACAGTACTTCCATATGTATTACTAGGAATCACTAAAACACAGATTTTTTGCATATTCATTTTAGTGAAATGAGCACTTTTTTTTTTCTTTTTTTGGAGAGGTTTTTGCTATAGGGCGCATGCACTCACCAGACAGAGAGAGACAGAGAGATAGAAAGCGAGAAATCACCCCCCGGGGGGATGGCCATGCCGCAATCCCTTCTCCTCCATTCTCCTCTCAGGATCTTGGGCACGCACGCACATGCGCCCGGCGTGAGTTTAAGCCACCAGGTCCGAGACTCGAACCGCAGTCGACTATGTGGGAGCCCAGTGACATAGCCATTACACTAACTGCTGGTCCCATGAAATGAGCACTTTAAAGTGAGAAATAGTTGAAATTTCATTTTGAAATTAATTAATATGGATTAAGAGTTAGAAAAGTTTATATAAACTCTACCTTTTCTAAACAAACAAACAACTTTTCTCCCTGATTTTGCTTCTCAAGTGCTGAGATTATGAAATCCCACAGTTACAAGTTATAACAAATTGATCTTAAAAGCAAAGTACAAAGAGGGAAAGTAGAATAGCTGATGCCCCAGGCCAGAGGAAAGGGGGAATTGGGAATTAGTGTTTAAGGGTACAAAGTTTCAGTTTGGGAAGATGAAACATTTCTGGAAGTGGATGTAGTGATGTTTGCGCAACAATGTGACTATATGTAATGCCACTGAATTGTACATTCTATAGGTGGTAAAAATATCTATTTTATGTTGTGTATATTTTAATAAAAAACAAAAGTACAAAGACATAGTCAAATAATTCAAGAAATGTCTCTCTGCAAAATAATGCTTAAATAAAAGCCTTGTTAAGATACCTTTGTTGGCAATTTTGTTTTTTAACCTCACTTCACAAGCGCTTAATAAATGTAGCTGACGGGACCAGCAGATGATGTAATAGTTACGTTGCTGGACTCCCACATGGTCAACCAGAGTTCCAGTCCTGGACTCAGTGGCTTGAAACTCATGTTGGGTGTGTGTACATGTGTACCCAAGATCCTGAGATAAGAATGGAGGAGAAGGCATTGCAGCATGGCCATTCACCCTGGGAGGGGGTGAATTCTCACTTTCTGTCTCTCTGTCTCTCTAGCAAGTGCATACACCCTGTAGCAAAAATCTCTCTGATATAGAAATAAACTTAGCTGAGTGTGACTTCGGATTTATCTACGTTTATGTCAAGGGGAAATTTTTATTAATCTTTTTGTAGTTAAAACCCAACTCTTCTTTACTTTTACAATTATATCATGTGTACCATCCTTAATTTCTCACCTGATTTTTGTCCCCCTTAGATAAGACCATTTCAGTCAAATTAGAATTTGCTACGTTAGGGCCAACCAGCTAGCCTAGTGCTTAAAGGAGCCAGATTCCACATAGCTGATTGTAGTTCCAATCCCAACCCCAATGGTTTGAAAAACCGTCTGGCACATGTGTGAGAGGGTACCCCAAATCCCAATAAGAGGGAGAAATGGAGGAGAAGGGATCTCAGTGTGACTATGCCTATCAGAAGGTGCTTTCTCCTTTCACCTCTCTCTCTCTTTTGTCACTCTCTGACTAGAGCACATGATGTCTAGCAATTACAAAATAAAGAGTTTGCTAGTTCTTTCACCTCTCTCTCTCATTTGTCACTCTCTGACTAGAGCACATGACCTCTAGCAATTACAAAATAAAGAGTTTGCTAGGTTAATTCCATTTTATTAAAGGACTAATTTGTGAAGGCTTTTTGTTTGCTTGATTTGTTTGTTTTGGGTTTTTTTGTTTGTTTTTGTTTTTTGCTCTAGGATGCTTACGCTCACTGGCTCACTGGAGAAAGAGAGAGAGAGGGAAAATGAGAAATCGCCTCCCCCCACCCCCAGGGGAAATGGCCAAGCCAGTTTCTTCTCCTCCTTTCTCCTCTCAGGATATTGGGCATGCGTGCACACCTGCCTGGTGTGTTTTTCAGGTCGCCAGGCCCCTGACTAGAACTGTATTGGCAGCCACATGAGATCCAGTACCTTAACCACCATGCTATCAGCTGGCAAATGAAGAATATTTTTTTAAAGAACTATTTTATTTAACTTTTATTCATTGATTTATTTATATATTTATTTCAATTTGACTAGAGGGACAGAGTGAGAGAGGGAAAATGAGAAAGCAAGCTGCTAGGTCTGGGACTCGACTCATAGTCGGCCACATGGGAATCCAGTGCTCTTAACCACCATGCCACCTGCCGGCCCCAAAGAATATTTTTAACCATTGTACAAAAAGTTGATTCCACTGCTTTCTCATGCCCACTCCAATGTTTAAAACCCCTTAAAGGACAAATTCTGAAATAATAAACATTTATGATTTTCTTTTTGTCTTTTTTTCTAGAGTCATTCTTTTCTCTCTGTCTCATTCTCTTAACTATCAATTAATGCCAAATATCCACTTCACAGTAAATGAATTCCAGGATTAAGCTCCTAGAAGTATATACATTTTAATTAAAAACTGTAGAATATCAAAACATATTCATGTAAAAAACATCATGATTCTTAAATGGTGGCAACGCAAGCTCAATGCTGTTCGCACATGAACACACTGAGGTTGCTTTCCTGGGCTCCTGCCCTGTCTACCATGTGCATGTCACGATCATGGGCAGGGCAGGACAGGGCTCTAAAGGTAGGGAATCCAGACCACTCGTTTAGAGATGAGGAACTATGGCTCCGGAAATGGGTAAGAGACTTACTCAAGCTTGCCTAATTCATCCAGTCTAGAGCCTGGGCCACCTGAACTCAGGGCTCTTTCTAGAACACCTACACTTTTTCCTGGACTCTTCAATGTGTGTCCATCTGAATGTTTTCACTTTCCAACAAAATTGAAGACTCAGGATAATTTACATGTTTTGTATACATTTAGGTATTCCCCACTGGACTGGGCAACTATAATGTAGGTGTTTAGGTGCTTTATCTCAATGGGTGTTAAATATAGGTGTTTGCATGCTTTGTATATTTTTAGGTGCACTCGTCTCAGGTAAGGCATAATTATTGGTCTTTATCCTCTATATGAATACCTGTGTTGAAATTCTATATTTTTTTCTTTTCTCTTCCTCCTGCACACCAAAAATAATAGGCATCATCATCATCCTAACAAGCATCTTGCTTTCTTGAAAATGATTGACTCATGATCAGCTTTCCATTTTCCTCCCTCAATGGCCCTGGCTGCTCCAGCATTTGCACAGGACTCTACTGAGCTAAAGCTCTGCCCTCCTGTAAAGGCAGGCATGCAACCTGGTCTAGACAGACATCAGCAATGGCCATGTGTGCCTTTAATCCGATCTTCAGGAATTTTCTAGTTCTGTTAGGTAATAGAACCTGCCACAGCCAGAAGAAGGCAGTCACTGAGGTTGAATGCAGGGCAATTCTTCTTTTAATAAAACCAAACAAATTTAGGGAACCAGCAGTTAGTGTAATAGCTATGTCGCTGGACTCCCACGTAGTCGACTGAGGGTCGTGTCCTGGACCCCGTGGCTTAAAACTCACGCCGGGTGCGTGTGTGTGCATGCCCAAGATCCCGAGAGGAGAATGGAGGAGAAGGGATTGCAGCGTGACCATCCCCCCTGGGGGGTGATTTCTCGCTTTCTGTCTCTGTGTCTCTCTCTGTCTGTCTGGCGAGCACATGCGCCCTATAGCAAAAATCTCTCCAAAAACAAACAAACAAACAAACAAATTTAGTCGTTTTTACTGTACATAGCATTTAAAACTAGCAACCAGACTTATGATTGATGACATTACATGAGTACTATTAGAATTCTCTGTTTTACATAGCCTTTCTTTTTTGTTTAAAGAATTATTTTATTTAACTTTATTTGTTTATTTTAATTCGATCAGAGAGGGAGAAAGGGAGAGAGAGCGAGAGAGAGAGAAAGTGAGCTTCTGTCAGGTCTGGGAGTCTAGCTCCTTTAACCACCATGCCACCTGCCGGCCCCCATAGCTTTTGAAATGCATATTAAGAAAAATCATAGTTTTATTCTTCTTTGTAACTCTTGGTCAGACTTTTGTCAGCATAACTCAAGCTGTCAACAACATGCTTCAGACTTTTAGTATTTGTCCCTTCTTTTTCTTTCTTTCACTTTGAGATATTAGAGTCATTTTAACTGGACAAAAACTTTACCCCATAAAATTCCCTTCTATACCAAAACCCTTCCTTTTCATCTTCCTTACCAAAAATACATCTTCACAGCTATCACCTTTTCTTTTAAAATTTTTTCTACTTTTTTAAATTACTTCTTTGACTTTACATTTAATCATTGCATGTCTTTACAGTGTACTGTACGGGTTCTCGAAGCATAAATGCATTGCATGTCAAGCAAGTCAAAAATATTACCCTACATACTTCCTGTTCTTCTGTCTGTTACATTTTCATATTGAAGACGGTTCAAGCTTGCACAGTGGTTAATGCACTCATTAGCAATTTAAAGAGAGTAACAAGGGTGACGAAGCAGGTGGTCACATTAGGCACTGGCCTTCAGTTATGTCCCATTCTCTGACCCGCCCGAGCTTTCAATCTCAGCCAGTCCTCCTGCTGCACTCAGAGGCCGGTTCTCACTCTCTCCACTTCTCAACTGTTCCCCTCTCTTTTCATCCCCACCTCCTCCTCTATCTCCCTGCCTTTCCTTTTTCTCTCCCTTGTTCCATCTCTTCTCCTATTCCTTCTCCTTTGACTAGCTCAACTTGGGGACTTTAAGCATATTTAAAATCTTTCTACTCATGTTAGTCCTAGCTTAAGCACCACATGAATTGAACCCAATGTTTTCCTGCTAGGGAGGGGAAAAAAACCCAACCACTCGAAACTAGAATATTTTTCCTTTTATTTAAATGTAGCCCTTGATAGATTTATTTTCCCACGGTGGCCCTGAAAGGGAGGAAAAAATACCCTATCTCTCCCATAAGGATTTTATTATTTGGTATTTGTTTAAATATGGCATCAAATAAATACCGATTCCTTCCCTGTATTGGTGCATTTTTATGGTTGGGTGGAGCCAACAACAATTCCCTTGCTGCATTCTTTGAAGGTTCATATGGCTGCCATGGATTCCGTTTGACCCTCTCTTAGAAGTGTGTTCATATTTTAGCGATATTAAGCCGTGCTTACCTTGCCAAGAATATCACTTTAGGAGTATGATACAATAATATCCGAAATTATAATTGTACTGCCTAAAGTCTCTGCAATAAACATGTTAGCTTGTCTTGGCATTCAAGGCCTGCTACAGTCTAGCCCTAACTTCATCTCCCAGATTTCTGGAGCAGAGAGTTGGAGATCCAGCCACACGGTGTTGTGGATCCTTCTAACAACACAAGTGTTTCCTCCTCGCCATCTACCTCCTACAAACTCATGTGCCTCATCTGGAAAGCTGGCTGGCCTTCCTGCCTCCTCTCTACCATCTGTGCTTAACTGTAACAGACTCATAGTCCGGCACCTTCTGGATGGAGTCTACTGGTATACCCTGCAGTGGGGGCATATGTGAATCTGAGGGATAAAGAAAACAACTTTTGGGGTGACTTTATCAGCTTTGCTGCCTTCCATGTTCTCTGGCCACCTCCCCACATTCACTCACCTCTTTCTAGAGTAAGAAACACTGTGGGGGATGGGCCAGCAGGAGGCATGGAGGTTAAGGTGGCTGGATGCCACATAGCCAATAGTACAGTTCAAGTCCTGAACCCGACAGCTTGAAAAACACCTGAGATGCGTGGCCAAAATCCCAGGAGGAGACTGGAGAAGAAGAAATTGTGGCATGGCCATTCCCTCTGGAGGGTGCTTTCTCGTCTTTTTCTCTCCAGCAAGCACGTGAGTCCTATAAGCAAAACTTAAAACAATACTAGAAAATTAATGGAAAATGAAATTAAAGTACAAGTTTATTTTGGTGAAAAAATGGAAATCTCAGAGGGTTTTTTTTTCTTTTTTCTATTTTTCATTTTTTGTTTGTGTGTGTGTGTATGTGTGTGTTTTTATTTTTATTTTTTATAGGTTTTTGCTATAGGGCATGTGCACTTGCCAGAAAAGCAGAGAGACAGAGAGACAGAAAGCGAGAAATCACCCCCTGGGGCAATGGCCATGCCGCAATCCCTTTTCCTCCGTTCTCCTCTAGAGATCTTAGGCATGCATGCACATGTGCCCAGCGTGAGTTTAAGTCACCGGGTCTGGGACTCAAACCATGGTCAATTACATGGGAGTCCAGTGACATAGCCATTATGCCAACTGCTGGTCCCATGGTTTTTTGTTTGTTTGTTTGTTTTTTGATTTTTGTTTTTAAAAGATTTTCCCCCTTTGGTTTATTTTATAATTATACCTACCTGTAACTGCACATGAATACACAATGAAATAATATGAAAGGATACATAGTGATGGTCCATCAGAATAACCTACTGACCTATTGAAAACAACCGAGCCTGTAGGGAAGCATCGCCTCACATACTGTCTTATAGCAAGAGGAGCAGGTTATAAATTGTTTTCAAGGTGAGATACCATTTTAAAGGTGGCCTTCAGTCTCTATATCTATTTTCATCATTTTAAAAATAATGTACACTTTTTGTGAACTTCTTGGAAGATCCCTCATATTTATTCAGGGCCACATATCACCAAACTCTCCCAAAAGAACCACAAAGAGGCTAAATTAATTGAGAAATTAATTTGAGAAATTCATAATCACCATGACAATAAGAATCATAGGAAGTCATATCTGAGAAAGGCCAAAGAAATCACCCTGTTTAACTGGCCCAAAATAAGCAGTGAGAATAGTGTTACAAACTGCCCAGGCACAAATCCCTCCTCTCCCACTGCAGCTCTACAACCTCGAAATAGCACAGAACCTTCGCTGGCCTTAACTCCTTCAGCTGTGTTAGTCAGCAGAGCACCTAACTCACAGGCTGGCCATGAGGATTCAGTGAATGAAAGCCACAGAACACTTGGAGTAATGACTGGCACACAGAGATAAGGGACTGCTATTAATGTTATTTTATAGATGAGAAAAACGAGGCTTGGAGTTGGGTCCTGTGCCAAGCATCACACTTGGAGGCACAACTGGGACAAAAGCAGGGGTGAGAAGTCCTGTCTCTCCAGTCCCATTCATCCAGGTAACAGAAAGATGGATGCATCAGGGCCAGCAAGTGGCGTGGTGGTTAAGGGCACCAGACTCCCACATGGCCGATGACGGTTTGAATCTCAGATCTGGCAGCTTGCTTTCTTGCTTTTCCCTTTCTCTCTCTCTGGTCAAATTAAAATAATAATTATAATTATAATAACAAGTGGAATTAAATAAACAAATGATTCTCTAAAATAAGAAAAAAGAAACTTGGAGGTATCTTCATGGACTTTATTGTAAATTGTTTTTTAACTTTCTTTTTTTTGGGGGGGGGGAGAGGTTTCTGCTATAGGGCACGTGCGCTCGCCAGAAAGACAGAGAGAGGCAAAGAGACAGAAAGTGAGAAATCACCCCCCAGGAGGGACGGCCACACCGCAATCCCTTCTCCTCCATTCTCCTCTCCTCTTGGGATCTTGGGCATGCACACACACGCGCCCAGTGTGAGTTTAAGCCACCGGGTCCAGGACTCAAACCACGGTCAACTACGTGGGATTTCAGCAACATAGCCATTACACCAACTGCTGATCCCAGTATTTTTTTTTTAAAGAAAGGTTTTTGTTATAGTATGCATGCACTCACCAGAGAGACAGACAGAAAGGGAGAGATCACCCCCCAGGGGGTTGGCCATGCTACAGTCCCTTCTCCATTCTCCTCTCAGGATCTTGGGCACGCACGCACATGCACCTGACGTGAGTTTTAAGCTGCTGGTTCAGGGACTCGAACTGCAGTTTACTAAATGGGAGCCCAGCAACATAACCATTATGCCATCTGTTGGTCCCTATAGAAATTTTTAAAGGGTAACAGATTAGAACAAGGACTGATCAGAGAACTGATACCTTTTTCTTTTTTTAAAATTTATTTATTTTTAAAATTTATGTCTTTAATTATTTTTCATACAATAAATTATTATACATCATTTAGATTGTGAAGAGACTTTACCCAGCATGATTTACACCTCAGTCCAGCCCAGTTGAGACCACCATACACATCCTCGTCAACAGATAATAAACCTTATCTGTGTCCCACAAGTGTCTTACCTCTCCATTCCCACCTAATTTCCCACGCTCTTCTGAGAGCATAGGCTCTGTCAGCTGTGTTTGCCCCCTTTTCGAGTGCCTTCCTAGAAGACTCACTAGGGACTTCTTACATCTCATTGTCCAGAGCTGTGTGACATGACCACTGCTAAGGAACACTGAAAGATGTTTCCTAGCTAGGCATTTTGTTGCCCTTATAAAATCAGAGTTCTGTTAGTAAGGAAGAAAATAATTAACATCGGTAGGCCTATGACAAGTGCTTTGTTGTCTTCAGTGGCTGGTTAGTTATTTTGCATAGCCAGGTCACAACCTGTGATTCAGGAAGAGAAGGGAGATGAAGCTGGCTAGGCAGTTGGAGCTGAGATGATGCAGGGCCTTGGAAGTCATGCTCAGGAGTCTAAGTTGTCTCCCCTGGGGAATGAGGATCCACTGACAGGGTTTATGCAGGGGAGTGATTTGATCAAGTTAGTGTTTAGGTAGATCATTCTGAGTGAGGGGGTGGGTAGGGGTGCAGATGATGAGTAGGGGAGGTCTCCTTTGAGGTTAGTGCCCAAACCTATATACACAGAAGAGTTACAGTTAATAGTCTCTGAATGGGATAGTACTTAAACTAAAATAGTGGCAGTGAGGAAGGAGAGGAGGGAACAAATTCAACAAGTATTTAGGAGGTAAAATTGGCAGGATTCGGTAATTGGTTGGATGGCTGGGGGAAACTGGGGTGTAGTTTAAGAATAGTCTTGGTTTTCCCATTGGTATTTGAGATATGGAACACAAGAAGAAGCAGGTATGGAGTATAGATTATATAGCTTCTTCAGGATTCCAGATCTTCTGGGCCACTGTTCTATCACCCTGTATTGTGTTTTTACCTCTCTTCCCTTCCCACACTCTTATCCAACTGATACCTTTCTCTAATCAGTATCCAGGCATGCTAGATTGAAAACAAATGGGCAGTTTCAATATTGTGGCCTAATGATCTAGATTGCAGTGTTTTTCAAACAATGGATTGTGACATGATCGTGGGTTATGTCATCAGTTATGACCAGCAATTTATGAAGCGAAGAAATAAAATGGAATAGGACAGGATAGAATAGAAAATGTCAGAATGCCTTGGGCATAGTACACATATTTTCTTGAAAAATTTTTGTGCTGTGTGAATGTGTGTGTTGTGGGTTACTCTGAAAATTCTTACTAAGAGATACGGTTGTATTTTTTTGGAAAAATATTTCTTTAGGATTATGCTCTAACTTATTCTTTTTATTTTAGCATGGTTATATACACAGCTAGAAACTAGGAAATTGATAAGAAACAGCAACCTCCTTATTCCTTTGGAGTAAATGGTTCCCTCAAAGAAGGTCATTTCAATTCATTCTTCTCCCAGATACTCACCTACTGCTACTGCATCTGTCATTTCAGGCAAAATAACCAGGACGAAGGGGGAATGGAGGCTACTCATTGCTACCGCTCTCCTCTGGAAAACTATCCTGTTGACCAGCCAAATCCACAGCCTGACCGCAGTCTTTACATTTCCATCAGGAGAGGTTGCACTGGACACTTGGTTGATGGCAGAAAAAATATTAACAGCATCAGCTGAAATGAAGGAGGGATTAAAACCTGGAGCCAGTATCTCCGAAGACACAGCTCACCCAAGGAAGCTTGTTAAACAAGCTGGTGGTTCCCTAAGATTGTCTGCAAATGTGCAAACTGACGAAATGTTTACAGAATCCCTGGTACTCTACCAGCTAGGTTTACCTTTGGCAAACCACCCTGAGGACTCTGATTACTGTGGGCTTGTGATTATCTTCCTTACGTGGCTAGAGATGAAAGAAAACGGATCACTGAGACCAATTATTTCAAGCTGCTGTTCTCCCCCCACAAAGAACTGGAGATCTCATACAAGACTCTTTTAAGTACTCAGATGCATAAGGAACAAACTTAACTTAGCTATTCCTCATCTTGTTTTCCTGACTCCATCACAGTTTTGGCTTTGTGTATGGGGGGTTTGGGGGGTAAGCGAGGGCAAGTGTACAATGAGTGGTGATTAAATCAAGACAATTCGTGTATCCTTCATCTCAAGCATTTGTCATTACTTTGTGGTGGAACATTCAAATTCTTCTTTTTCAATTACTCTAAGATATACAGTCAATTATCGTTAACTATATTCACCCTGCCTTATTTTACAATTCCAGAAATTACTCCTCCTATCTATCTGTAATTTCGTTTCTGTTCATCAACCTCACTCTCTCCTCTCTTCCCCCACCCTTCCCAGCCTCCAGTAGTCACTCTTCACTTCTCCATGTCTTTGAGGTCATCCTTTTCAGTTTCCACATATGAGCGAGAACATGTGGTATTTATCTTTCTGTGCCTGGCTTATTTCACTTACCAGAATGTCCTCCAGGCTTGCC
Source organism: Tupaia belangeri chinensis (assembly GCF_000334495.1). Lineage (NCBI taxonomy): Eukaryota > Metazoa > Chordata > Mammalia > Scandentia > Tupaiidae > Tupaia > Tupaia belangeri. The sequence goes on from NW_006198305.1 coordinate 3,180,598, forward strand.
CAAGTTACCTCAAATGACAAGATTTCATTATTTTTAAAGGCTGAATAGTATTCCATCATTGTGGTGTGTGTGTGTGTGTGTGTGTACCAAATTTTCTTTACCATTGGTTTGTTGATAAATACTTAGACTGATTCCATATCTTGGCTATTTTGAATAGTTCTGCAATAAATATCGGGATACAAATATTTTTATGACATATTGATTGTTTTTTCTTTAGATATATGTCTAGGAGTGGGATTGCTGGCTTGTATCATAGTTCTATTTTTAGTTTTTTAAGGAACCTCCATACTGTTTTCCTTAATAGCTATACTAATTTATAGTCAAATGTTATTTAAAGAAATATATTGAGTTAGCAAAACCCAGTCCAGACCAGTTAGCTTCAGAGTACACTAACACGCTTTAGACCCAGGTAGCTGAGCAGCTATAAGGAAATTAGTGACAAAGTCAGTGGGAAGACTCTACCAAAGTACCCAAGAAGTAGTGGGTCAACCACCCGGGTACCCGCGAATTTTGTTACCATCATCTTTCCTTAATATTTAACTTGAAAGTGTTTGGAGCCTGTGTGCCACCTATGTGGGAGACTAGCATCCTTCCTGCCCCCAGCATTGCTGGGGATTCTTGGAAGACTACATTTTCTCTCGTTTCTTCGTATTCCAATATCCGGTTTATAATGAATTTTTAGCTCCTTCTGCTCGTCTGTGGCTAGCTGTCTTTTCTTGTAATCTCACCTCGAACGCAGTTCTCATCCTTTCAGCCTCTGGGTTGCCATAGTGTACAAGAACACCTGCATGGAAGGCTGGGACTGGAGGTGCAGGGAAGGTAAATGGTCCAGCAGCCCAGGAGATGACTTGAAACGCATTATCACTTGTCTCCTAAACAGTCCTGTTTGGGCCACCTCTGCCGCTCACTATCGCTACTCCTCACCCCCTCGTTCTGCCATGTTTCCTCACCCTTCTCCTTTTTTTAATAGACTGTCCAAGAAATCTCAAAATCCTATTTCCTAGTTATATAATCAAAAAAGTCCCTTGTTTCTTCCATGCTGGTACTCAGAGACAGATGGCCCATTACAGTGCCTTAAAGAAGCAGAGTCAGGACCAGCAGTTAGCATAATGGCTATGTCGCTGGACTCCCAGTAGTCGACTGCGGTTCAAGTCCCGGACCTGGTGGCTTAAACTCATGCCAGGTGCGTGTGCGTGTGTGCCTGAGATCCCAAGAGGAGAATGGAGGAGAAGGGATTGCGGCATGGCCATCCCATCCCCTCTGGGGGGTGATTTCCTGCTTTCTGTCTCTCTGTCTCTCTCTGTCTGGCAAGCACACACACCCTATAGCAAAAAAACCTCTCAAAAAAAAAAAAAAAAAAAAAGAAAAAGAAGAAAAGTCAACCGGAAAGGCCAC
>NW_006198305.1:3182261-3188679 GCF_000334495.1 Tupaia belangeri chinensis
AAAAAAAAAAACCCCTCAAAAAAAAAAAAAAAAAAGAAGAAGAAGAAGCAGAGTCAACCGTGAAGGCCAGCCCCCATTCATTAAATGTGGATGCCTGCAAATGTGTTGAAATTAAATATTGTTTTCTTTGAATCTGGTTGAATTCTTAAAGGAGATATCCTTACTCTGATAAGAAATACACTACCCAAATTTTAAAAGCAGAAACACATGCCACCAGATTTGCTAAAGGTTTGTTTCAGACAGTTTTCCCTCTTCTTACTATTACAGATAGTTAATAATTTTTAACTCAGAAACTGATTTTTAAAATATGTGACATTTAGAGCTTATACAAACTAAGCATGTTGAAAGAATTTTCTGAGCAAGGAAATATGTGCTCAGACTTCCGGGACTCTTCAATGCCGCATTTGTCACTAATGGCATTTACTAGCCTGCCCAGAGCACTAGCCCTACCATCGGGGCCAATGGATGCCTGTTCATACTGACGTATCTGAGAAGAACTACTGAGATAAATCTTCCCTGCGGAAGGAGATAGTCTCTGCAGTGACAGACCCTGAAAATCAAGAAGCAAGTTCTCTTGCTGAATAAACTATGGTCATGATCAAATGTAAAAGTTAAATTCCCTCTTATCGTACTATGATTAAAAAAGTGTATTTGTGGGACCAGCAGTTAGTGTAATGGCTATGTTGCTGGACTCCCACGTAGTCGACCGCAGTTCACGTCCTGGACCTGGTGGCTTAAAACTCATACCGGGCACGTGTGCGTGCGTGCCCAAGATCCCGAGAAGAGAATGGAGGAGGAGGGATTGCAGAGTGACCATTCCCCTCGGGGGTGATTTCTTGCTTTCTGTCTCTATGTCTCTCTCAGTCTGTCTGGGGAGCGCATGCGCTCTATAGCAAAACAAAAACAAAAACAAAAACAAAACAAAACACACCTCTCCAAAAAAAAAAGAAAAAAAAATGGTATTTGTAAATGAATTTCACCATGAAAGTCTTCATTATTCTCCTCTTTCTTCCTATAGGACTGACTACAGTGTGCAGTATAGCTTTGGGAGACAAATTCTTAATAAAATAAATGCTGGTTTCAAAAAACTGTTAATGTGCGTGAGGCATACTGTGTGCACCTGGCACTTAAAACCTGGTAACTGTCACTTTCCTCTTAATCTAGTCCTCCAGCAGCAGTATTGTTATTTTTCTTTATCTTTCTTCTGGTGACAAGCACTTTGGTCTTTCAAGAACCTGCTTGTCCCCAATGGCAACACCTCCCAGTCCTCCTATAGGAAGGGACCCAGGACCCAGGCTGGGAAGTTCATCACACTCCCCCTGCCCTCCAGCCCTAGGACTGGTCTAGCGTTGGAGAAAGACATGTTGAGCCAACCAGGGCCCCTTGCCAAGGCTTTTCTACATGGAGTTGAGGAAATGACGCCTTTTCTCTCTACTGGCTCAGTCGACAAGATGTCAGCAGAGAGCTGCCAGCAACCCTGGCTTCAGCCCCTCAGAGAAGTTGGTGCTCCATGGCAGAAAGTGGGGCACACCTCCCAGAGAGGCAGAGGTGGGAGGAGGAGCGCCTCGATTGCACAGAGCCCCTAGGTCCGTTCATCTGTGACACATCCCCACCCCTTTTGACTTAAGCTAATTTCGGCTGGGTTTCTATCACTTGCAACCAAAGGAGTCGTAACTATTGATAATTCACTTCTGAGATCTATCCAGATGCTGGGATGGTCAGGTTATTATTTTTAAAATTCTGTATGTCATACTGAGTGTCACTCCAATAAATCCCCATTTTTGTGTCAACTCGTTCAAGCTGCATTTCTGGAACTTGCTATCTGACTTCTCTGGATTAATTTTCTCTTTCCTCTATTTGTCCATGAGTCTGTGGCCCTTAGGAAGAAAAAACGTGTCTGTTCCTCCTTCAGGACGTGCGGCCTCTTTGGGCCCACGGATATGATCAAGGACAGGAAAAGAAATGCCTACTTTCAGGTCAAAAGGAAACAAGTGCCAGCTTTTCATAGGCAGGAAGAAGGTCCTTCTAGGCACCGCTAAGCTTTATGTGTTGAATAAAGGAGTATGTTATCATGCAGTGTGGTTTTATTTATTTTTAAAGAATTATTGTATTTAACTGTATTTATTCATTTACTTATTTTAATTTGACCAGAGAGGAACAGAGGGAGAGCAAGAGAGAGGAGGAAAGTGAGAAAACAAGCCTCCAGGTCCAGGACTCGAACCATGGTCAGCCATGTGGAAGTCCAGCTCTCTTAATCACCACACCACCTGCCAGTCCCAGAATGGTTTAGTTTTTAATTACCAGAGGGAATATGCACTGGAGAGAGAGAGATTGAGAGAGAGAGAAAGCAGCCCTCGGTGGGGCTTGGTCATGTCGCTATCCTCTCTCCTCTATTTCTCTTTCCCATCAGAATTTTGAGCCCACATGCACACGTGCCCAGTGTGCCCTTTAAAGCCACTGGGGTTGGGACTCCAGCAGAAGGTGTCAGTCATGTAGGATCCAGCTCCCTTAATCACAAGGCTATGGGCAGGCCCTAAAGAAACATGAGGGAAGGGGAACCGTTATCCTCTGTCCTGAAGTGGTTCCCACCCTGTGTCACAGCCCGGTGTTTACTCCAGCATGGTGATCCCCTTCCACAGTTATGCAGCTCCCACCAGACTGCACAGCCCCAGGGCAGACGACTGCATTTCATTCACCTCCCATGGGGCACTTATCTGACATGGTGGCAAATAGCCAGTGTTTGATAAGCCATTAATTGACCCTCCGCTGAATGAACTGTGTCTGAGTATAGATTTTTTAAAGATACGCTATTGATATTTTCAAAGCCATAGCTGTTATCAGTGGCTCTGAGTCACGGCCGGGCTGACACCTGCTTTTACAGCCCTGAGAGAGTTGTGTGTGCTAAACTCAATCTGTTTACACACGGGAAAAAGCTACTGGGCTAAAGCCTTTCATCGCACGCTCTGAGATCTCATTCGTGGTTTTCACTTGCTTTAACAAGCGCTTTCTTGGTTGCTTGCTCAGGGTCTGGCCGGATTTTGAAAGAGGACAAATTCTGAAGGAAAGGACTCCCCTGCGTGTCCCCCCCCACTCCTCCCCGCCATGGCCGTACTAGTCTGCACGGTGGGCTCCTCGCTAAAGGACCTGGGGACACCGCCGGCAGAGGATGACCTGGCGGCTGCTGTGGCACCACAGAGAAATGGATTTAGCCCTTGGTTCTGCGACGATTGAAAGGGCAGAGCCCGGATAAAGCTTCCCATTGAAATTATTTAAGACTTCCTCATCCTTCTCAGATTCTTCCTGGACCCAGTCACCCGTATTTGTCCTTACGCCTGCAACCATCCGGTCCTCGGAAACCATGTAAACCAGACTCATGGAAGTTCTGCTCTATTTTATTGTTAGTGACCTTAATTACAGAAAAGAGGCAAGTGCTCTGGATCTAACATTCCGGTATTTGTTTCACGATCCCTCAGGTTCTTTGATCAGAACAGCCGAGAGTCCAGAAACCAGCCTCACGGCGCCCTCTGGCGTCCGGATGACGGCATGAGCCGTTGGGATCGCGGGAGCCCAGCATGAGGCCACCCAGAGACAGCAGCAGCCCGCGGGGTGCCCTGCATGTCCCATTCTTGTCTGCACTGAGCAGAGTCCAACGCTGCTGCCCTGGAAACTCGACCTGATAGTGTAGGCCTTGTCCTAGGAATGTGCTGGCCCTGAGGAGCTCGTTGGGTCAAACCAGCCTCCTTTGGTACCTGAGAGTATAGGGTGTCATCCTCCTCTTATTGAGGAGAGCTTCTCGGATCCCTCCTATCCAGGCTGACACGAGGCTGCGGGGATCCGCATACTGTACATCACGCTGGTGGGGGTGAGGTGGGGCCACGCAGACACTGTGTGGGTGGGGAGAGAAGGGACAGCAGAGGCGTGAGGTGTGAGGTGTGTGGTGGCCACATGGGTCTGCATGATGGCGAATCCATTCTGCAGCTGGGAAGTGACCCAGTCGGACACAAGGTCTTTAAGACACCAGGCCAGCTTGTGCCGTGGTGGCTGGGATGGCTGCTTCCCACATGGCCGACTTCACAGTTTGAGACGCAGACCCAGCGGCTTAAGGGAAAAAAAGAAAAAACAAAAACATACCAGTCCTGTACACCCAAAATCCTAAAAGGAGAAATAGAGAAGGAATTGCAGTGTGGCCTTGCATGTGAGAGGTGGTGGTAGTGGGAGGTGTGCTCTCACTTTCTCTCTCTCTTTCTGTCTCTCTCTGGAGAGTGCAGGTACCCTCTGGCAAGAAATTAAACATATAAATAAATAGATCACTTCCTCCTTCCATGCAGGTGGCTGAGCCAGCGACAGCAGGTGTCACCAGGGAGCTGCCCAGCTTAGGACAAGCTCAGCATCTGGACCATGGGCACGTCCATGACAACCGCAGTGGAACGCTGACCAGAAAATGGATCCTCCCTCCTCTGTTTCTTCTAGAACTTGTGATTCCTAGGTTTGGCGGGTCCAAGGAGTGAAGCCGGAGCCACCGGAAGGAGCTTACACTTACTAGTGCTGGAGAAGGGGACCCAGAGCAGGTTTTCATTCAGCAAAGGATAAAGATGAAAGTCTTCTTTACCTGTGACATGGAGCATTCAGTCTGTTAAATGTATTTCTCAATTTACTCCTATCTCATTCCACAAAGGCTCCGCGAAATACAAGTAAACTTTGGTGAACCATTATGTTCTGGGGATTGTTAGTATTTGGACTCTTTTCCCATGTCTGAGGAACTCTCCCATGTGAGCAGGTAGGATTTGAAGGTAGAGTTGTCTCTCCCACGAACACCGAGAAGGCCAGACTATAGCCCTGCCTTGCCATTCTGGGTGTGAGGGTCTGGCGTGTTTCTGGCCTGGCCGAGTGGACACTCCCACTCAGGACTCTGCATCTGCAGGAGCAGAGCCACATCCAGAGGCTGCGGGAACAGTGTCCTCCCCAGCTAGTCCCTACAATATAGATCGGGCTGTGGTTCTGACCGTCCAGCTTCCATTGGTGCTGGCCCATTTCTCCAGCCAAATTTTTTATTTTCTCAAAGATTAATTATGATAGAAATGAATACAGAGCAAGAAATTAAGGCTAGGAAAAAAATGGTGAGTATGCAGGCTATTATAGCTTACATAATTGCTATACGTACGTTATATAATTTATATACTTTACGTAGTTACTACATATAGCTTATATACCATTATACCTTATAGAGTTGCTTAAATATCTGATCCTGAGCTTCCTGGAGGCTGAAGTGAAAAGGGAAGTAAAAGTATGTTGCCCAATTCTTGAAAACAAAAGTACCTGCTAACGGGAACTGGCATGCTTGAGAGAGAGAGAGAGAAAGAGAGAGAGGCGCCCCCCACAGGGTCCAGCCATGCCACGCCTTCCTCCAGTCCTCCAGCCCATCAGATCCTGGATACTCCCATGTGCCCAGCATGTTTCAGGCAATCAGGTCAGGAGTTCAAACCCCGGTTGCAGGTGAGATCCAGCTTCTTTCAAATAGCACGTTACTACTACACCGTGGAGCCAGCTTCTGAAGTCATCATTTTTGCCTAAATGTTCTTTCTCAATATCTTGTCTGTGTCTAGAAGTCCCCCTCTTAATTATTTATTCAGAAGTAAATGATAAAGACTGGCATTTCCTAGGTGTAGGCACCATTCTGCCCCTTTCACTATGGGCCTACTTCTCACTTCTGGTATGTAAACTACTGTCATTTCCGTTTTTCACATGAGGAAATGGAGGCACAGAGAAGTTTAAAAACACCTTGGTGTCACACAGCTGGTAAGTGACAGGGCCTATGTGGGAGCCTCTGTGACTCCTGAACCCAGAAGTTCCAACCACCATGCTTCACTGCCTCTATACCGTCCTGGTCATTAGGCCAAGACAAAGCTGTATCAGCTTCCCAGCAGCCCCTTGCAAAGTTCATGCACGATGCCTTCTGCTTCCTAGGCCCTCTACTCTCCCTTTTAGGCCTTTGTGGCATCGTACCACCTTTTTAGGCCCTACACCTTGGTGTCTGCTCCAGATACCTGGCTTCTGGATTGGTTACATCAGCTTCAACTCCCCCGGCCTCCTCCCCAGCTCCTCAAGAACACGATTCCTTTTCTCTTCTCTCCAGCTTGACACATCACAATTTGGAGACATTTATTCAAGCCAGGCTGCCCCTACTCCCACCGCTCAGCCCTGGGCAGAAAGGGTAGCCCACAATGATGAATGATGATGATTAGTCTTATAGCAGGCTTGACTCTCTTAAAGAAACAGACTTTAGCTCTATGAGCTATACGGCGCCACCTTGTGGCTCGGAGCAACTCACACGTTTTTGGATCTCTGTGGCCAGCTCCAAGAGAACATGTTTTTAAACATGAGAAGCCACACATGGGCACCTTTTCTGCTTTCGAGTTAA
>NW_006198305.1:3188867-3214364 GCF_000334495.1 Tupaia belangeri chinensis
AGGGAAAGGGGCCTACAGAGAGAGCAGGGGAGGCAGTCTTTAAGAGGGGAGGTAGCCAGGAGCTTGAGTTTCCTCTCTAGATATCCTGCAAGGTGAATGGAACTCAGAGGCCATCCTTTCAGTCTTATGATAACAGGTCATTTTGGGGTCAGGGAAGAAGTTTCTCTGCTGACATCCTGGGAGAACCAGAGCTGACCTCGGCTTGGCCGTTGTCACTGAGGATGTGTGAGCCACAGGTAGCTCCTCAAACCACTAGTTCTCATCCTTAGCTGTACATTGGAAATGCCAAGGGGGTTATTAAAAATCCCATCTCCAGGCTGCAGTCCAAGCCATTAAATCAGAGGTAGGAGGTGGGGAGAGGAATCCAGGCATTCGTGTTTTCCAAAACCATCAGATAATTCCAATTTGCAACCAAATATGAGAGCCACTGCTCTAAGGAAAGTTGTGGTTCAAATTATCCCCGTCATCGCTAGCATCATCAACAGCATCTCCACCCTCATTTATTTAACTTCTTGACCCATCTTCTCCCCAAACCACATATTTTGACGTAGGAGACAAATTATTTGGCTATGAATAAGAGAGAAAGGTTTTTGTTTTTGTTTTTAAGATGCCATCATGATCTTAACTAATACGACAGTTACTGATATTGCTGATGGTGGTGATGGTAATAGCTACATTCAGCTCACCCTTACTATGTGCCAGAAACTGTGCCCAGTGCTTACATGTATTACTTCACCTAATCCTCATCTAGTAAACATTAGTTTATAGAAGGCGAAACGGAGGTTCAGAGCAGTAAAGTCACTCATCTAAGAGCACAGAGTAAACAACACAGCCATGGTTCAAATTCAGCCTCGAAGTCAGCCATGTGAGAACCAGATCTAGCAGCCTATGGTCTTCAGCATTCTTCAATACTACTTCCAATGACTTGCTCCCATTTCCAGAACTAATAAAGTAGGGAATATAAGATCCTCACTACACCTGCCCAACTTTTTTTTTTTTTTTTTAAGAGATTTTTGTGGTAGGGTATGTGCACTCGCTAGAGAGACAGAAAACAAAACAAAAAAATTTCCCCCCCAGGGGGAATGACCATGCCACAATCACTTCAATCACTTCTCCTCCATTCTCTTCTCAGGATCTTTTAAGTCACCGGGTCTGGGATTCAAATTGTAGTCAAATACATAGGAGTCTAGCCATGTAACCATTTTGGCACCTGCTGGTCCCACATGAGCTGGTCCCCCAGCTTTAACGCTCTATACTTCATGAGCTATACTGTCCATGCCATTAATACAGAAGTTAAATCAGATCACCATTTCCCCTTCTGATGGGCTCACTTGATCAACAGAAATACGGATGTTGGGCAAATGTTTTTATAGCTAGAGGGATTTAAACAATCTAATCTAGTGAAAGGGGAACGATCAGCAGAGAATTGCAATTCAAGGGACACACAGATGAGTTTCCCAAGGGATTTTCATAAGAAAAGCATAATTCATAAGTAAGATTTAAGACCAGAAACTGCAGGTTTGGAGGCTGGTAAATTTTTCTCACACTATATTCCATATGGCAATAGCAAATGGAGTCTGATTTCTTTTGTTTCTTTATTGACCATTCAAAAGTATATCTCTACAAAAATGAATACGTGTTCCGTTTTCTGCCATTTCACGTGATAAACACAACCCCCAGCCCTACAATAGAAATCACATCGTACTTTTAGATTGTCCCAGAAATATGTACATAGCAACGTCTGAATTCATCAGGCAGTTTAATTTCAAAGTGTTCTGGTGTCCTAGGCTGGAATCTCACGGGAATGCACATTCAGATGGTTCCTGGGAAGATTTGAGGACATCTGAGGCAAGATCTGAAATTGATTAGAGTAATATGTCCCAGGAGAAATGCTTTGCATGACCTTCCCAGAGGAAGATGTCATCGCACTTGAATGAGACAGGCAAGCCTACAGTAACTCACACCTGACAACAGGACCTGGTAAATGGGCTGGGCGAGAGGCCCACAGTCCTCCCAGTGGTATGCAACCAAGCAGTGGGGGTCTCTCCCTCTGCAAGCAGGTGAAGAAAGCACCTTTAAAAGCTCTGTGTCAAGGAAATTTTCACTATAGATATGTTCTATAGGGCAAGGCAGGAAGCAAGAGGAGTCTTAAGAGGGGGACCCTGTGAAGTCTATCCTATCAGTTCCTGGACCATATCAGTCATTCAAAATGTGAAAAGTGTGAGAGTCAGAGCAAGAGAGTGAAGGCGGGGAGAATAAAAGAGGAGTGATGCACAAAAGAGAAAGAACTAGAAAAAGAGATTTTCTTTTTTGTTTGTTTGTTTGTTTGTTTGCTATAGGGTATGTGCTCACTGGACAAAGAGAGAGAAAGACAGAGAGAAGAGAAGTGAGAAGTCATTCCCCATGGGGCATGGCCACACCCCAATCCCTTCCCCTCTATGCTCCTCTTGACATTTTGGGCACACATGCACATATACCTAGCATGGTTTTCAAGCCTCTGGGTCTCGAACTGGAACCTCGAAGTCAGCCATGTGAGATCCAGCTGCCTTAACCACCACCCGGCTGGCTTGTTTCCTTTATACACTTTATTTCCATTATCAGGTGAGAAAGTGCCTTAAAAGTAAGGAAAAGGAAACATTCAAGCTGTGCTCCGTCAAAGTCAAGAATAGACCTATTTATTCATGAGTTCATTCACATCCAACATTGAATCCCTAATTTGGAGAAACTGGAGGTTCCATAGTAAACAAAAAGCTCTGTCTTATGAAGTTTACAGTCAAATGAGACAAAGAGAAAGGAAACAAAATAACCAAAAGATAAACGATTCATCATAGTTAGTTAGCGATAACTAACATAGAAGAAGGGTTACAGAGTCCCAAGGGCCTACGGGGTATGCATTCTGATCATATGGACTTTAAGCAGATTCCTGGCCCCAGCGAGTGAGTGATCAGAAAGAGCTGTTTAGGCAACAGGAACAATGAGTTCCACCAAAGGCCTTGAGGTGGGAATGAGTGTGACTTGTAGAACAAAAGCAAGAAAACTACTCCAACCAGGAACTGCTGGTAGCAGCTCATGTAAGGTATGTCAGTCGATCTATCATCTGGCTCCACACACAACCTCACCAGTGTTAGCACCATGTGGCTATATTGTCCATGGATTACATCATGATGATTCAGCATTATGAAACTATGACTGACTTGCAGCTACGTGGTGCTGGTCAATCTGTGCTTGTATACAACCCAGAATATGATATTTGAACACTTTATCTATTGGGTCATTGAAAAAATCATGATGTATTTTTTCATGTTTTTTCTAAGCAAAAATGTGTCATGACTTTTCTGATGACCCAATATTTACATGCTATATATATATATAGCATGTATATATATATATGTGTGTGGGGGTTAAAAACTTCTTGGTAATGCATGTTATAAAAAACTATGCATAGATTTCAATTTTCTTGTGCACCAAAATAAATTCATACTTTGATTCCATTTTTGCAAAGTTCCCTCATATTTGTGCTGTGTATAAATGTACACATGACTTACATAGTATATTATAATTCTTGGGCCCCATCATTTATTCATGTATTCATATAATTTAATTTGTATACATTAACAAAGGCAAGGCTGGGCTGGCAAGTGGCATGGTAGTTAAGGTGCTGTACTCCCACATGAGAGACTGTGGTTCAAGTCCTGGCAGCTCGCCTTCTCACTTTCCCTCTCTTTTTCTCTCTTTCTCTATCTCTCTTCCTGGTCCAATTAAAATATAAATAAATGAGTGAATAAATAATTACATAAATAAAATTAAATAAATAATTCTTAAAAATAAAACAAAGGCAAGGTTTTCTTTTTCGCTCAATGCAAGGTTAAGATGACTATTAAGATGATAATGCAAATTTATGCATTTAGATCAAACAAAACTATTTCTATTTAATTCCCAAAAAGATGAAAGATCAAGGTCAAATAATATTTATAAGGCTGCTGATGGCAACCAACAGGCATACATAGGCTACCTCCCACAACAAGCTTCAAGATTACAAAATCAGTGTCAGACTTGTAGCCTAGCAGTCAAGGGAGTCAGATCCCAAATGGTTGACTGCGGTTTGAATCCTGGCCCTCACAACCTGAAAAACAGAATTCCAACAGGATGGAGAAATGGAGGAGAAAGGATTGTGGTGTGACCACACCCCATTGAGATGGTGCTTTCTCCACCCAATCTCCACTAACTCTCTGTCTCTCTCTATGGCGAACACAGGCACTATCTGGTAAGTGAAAAAAAAATTACAAAATCAGTGGAGATTGTTGTCAAAGTGCAGCTACCTATTCACCACAGTGCCTTTGTTTTATTTTTAAGAATTATTTATTTAATTTTATTTATGTAATTATTTATTCACTCGTAATAATAAAATTAAACCAAAAAAGCCTCCCCTTTAACCCAACCTCCCCTTCTAAACATGGCCTCATGTATCTTTTTCATCCATAGCAATTTTTTTCATGTGCACAGCGATCAATTCTCAGTCCTTATCTTCTACCTCTCAGTGGCATTGTCCCAGGCAGTTATCCCTTTCTTCTCCAAATACTCGACTCACCTTGGCTACTGAGCCCACAGAGCACTACCTTGCATTCATTTTGTGTATTTCCCGTGAACTGAATGATAATGCTGCTGATAGGATTCCCAAGACAACCCAAGGGGGGAAACTAAATACTAAGGAATAAGATTTTGAGATGTGGAGGACCACAAACCATTATACTAAAATGTTTTGCCCCTTGCAAAACCAATTTTTATCCTTGGGGAGGTGAGCATATTGCACATGAAGAGTGACAACCTCATCAGACTCTGTGAAGTCCCCCTGTATAGACAGGTTGTTGTCCTAGTGGTAGAAAGATGAAGTAGTTCTCTTCTGACTGCTTCTGTGTTCTCAGTGATAATGAGAATAGAGGTCCTCAGTGAGAGCCAGGAAGGGTGAAGGTGGGATTGTTTAAGGAGAGGGGAGAAAGGATAACATGAGTCTCTCGAGGAAGGGAAAAGTTATGAGAAGAAAGATGGTAATATTACCGGTGGTGCGGATCCCCTCAGGATTTCTGGTCATAAATTAAAAAGAGGAAAAGTCTGCAGAGCTGTACAGCTTCCCAGTTGAGTTAAGTACTTGAGCATGGGCACAGAGTAGTCAGAGTGGGTTTAGTTAGAACTGGAGGTTTTCCGGTAAGTACAGTAAAAGAAAAGAGGGGCCAGGAAGCATATGTGAAAGAGACCACCAGGCTGGATTACAGAATCCATGCCTGCTGGAGGGAAACACAGAGGTGAGGGCAGAGGAAGTGAACAGTGGAAAACTGGAGAGGAAAAAAGTTTTGAAATGCTGATAAGAGTAAAGAATTCTTGGAGCAGGGCTACTAAACACAAGCATATGGGATACTGGAGATCAAATTGAGGAGGTTTTGCAATTACTCCATTCTCATGCCAGGATTTGGTAGTATCTAATGTTCCACCATGGAAGTAGGTGGCTCACAGGGGCTGCAGAAAAAGGTCACTGGGAGAGATAAGGTCCCAGGACTGAGTCCAGAATGTGGATGGATTACATATATGGACGCTGAAGCCACTGAATGTGATGACAGGAGAGGAGACTCAGACACCCTAATTTTAGAGATGCTCTGAGCCAACTTTGGTTCCCAGAGACCTACTCACACCCTCGTGTTCATGATCCTCATATGTTCAGTCTTCTTTATTACAAGAATCCCCATTTCTCCTCCTCCTCCTTCTCTCTCCTTCTTGTCTTCTTTTTATTTTATTTTATTTATTTATTTTCTTTGCTAGAGAGCACATGCACTTGCTGGAGAGAGAATGAGAGAAAGTGAGCAAGTACCTTCATGGGGGATGGTCACCTTTTAATCCCTTCTCCATGTTTCCTTTTGGGATTTTGGGCACACATGCACATGTGCCTGCCATATTTTTCAAGCTGCCAGTTCCAGGACTCAAACTGCACAGTTGGCCATGTGGGATTTAACCACCTGAGCCACCTGAGCCACCAGGTCAAGAGCTGGCCCCAGGAATTGCCCTTTAAAAAAATATATTATTTAATTTAATTACTTATTTATTATTATTTTTTAATTTGACCAGCAAGAGAGAGAGAGGGAGAAAGGGGAAGTGAGAAACCAAGCCACCAGGTCCAGGACTCAAACTGTAGTCGGCCATGTAGGAGTCCAGCACCCTAACTACCATACCACCTGCCAGCCCTGGAATCCTCATTCTTAATTACACTGTGAGAGTTTCCAGTGCTTATCTCCAAAAGGTCATTTTTAAAGTTCAGGAGCTCCTTCTATTGCATTTCTATTTTGCTTCCCATGAATTATGCTGACAGAACCTGGAAGGTAGCGTGGGGAGTCCTGGATGGACAAGAGAAGAGGAGGGAGGCTACATACCCTCTCCTTGGTTTATTTTTCACAGTAGACTGGTCCACAGCGCTAGAATTGTCTGAAGTCTGTTATAACCAGATATGTTAAACCCCTTCATTGCACACTCCAGCTGTGGTGGGTGTAGACTGTCTACACATGCAGGTCAGCCACATTGTGCTTTTCAAATTCTGCTTTTCAAGCTTTGCTATGTCTTCGAGTGCTAAGTTCCTTATTTTTGGAGGAGAACTACAGAAGAGTCCCTGATCATGCATTTAACAGAACTCTCTTGACTGTGAGTTTTTTTGTTTGGTTGGTTTGTTTTTTTAGGTTTTAGTTTTTTGCTTTAAGATACACCTGCCAGAGAGAGAAAGAGAGTGAGAGGGAAAGTGAGAAAGCACCCCTGCAGAGGGATGGCCACACTGCAATAGCTTCTCCTCCCTCCTCATGTCAGGATTTGGGGCTTGCATGCACACACGCCGGCATGATTTTCAAACCATTTTCAAGCTGCTGGGGCTAGAACTTAGACTCTGCAGCCAGCTATGTGAGGATCAGTCACCTTAACCTCTAAACTACCTGTTGATCCATTTTGTTTGTTTGTTTGTTTTCAAGTTTGTTGGCTTTGTTTAATGAGGAGAGAGAAGAGAGACTTGAACAGCAGTTGGCCATGTAAGAGTCCAGTGCCCTAACCATCACATTACCTGCGAGCTCTGGAGTCCCTATTTTTAACTACACTGAGAGTTTCCATTGCGTATACCCAAAAAGCCATTTTTATGATCCCGACAGGATCATACTGCGATATCCCCCAGCCCTAGCCCTTGAGCCAGTGAGAATCACTGGCACTGTGTGTGTACCACACCAGGTGGGCACCCCGGGTATGTTCAACCCAGTCTCCAACCCTTCAGCCTTCCCTTTGGCCCAGTGTAGCTCAGCAGTTCCCTCCTACCGGTACCACCACCAAGGCTGAGCCTATAGAACAAGATTTATGATGAGTTCGTACTCCATTAAACTACCTGGAAATACTGATTTTCAAAAGAAGAGGGAAGAGGAGAGAAGGGGTAGCAGGGAGATCGGGAGGGTAGAGAGAAAGGAAAGAACAAATGAAAAAAATATATGCAATAACATAATTCGGCAGATTCTGCTTCAGTAAAACTCATTGGCACATGATTGAAAATGATCTGAAATTTTCAACAACTCCCAAGTTTGGGTTGCCTTCAATACAATAGACCCTGCAGGGAAGCACAGCTGTGGCTGTTCCTCCAAAGTGTAAAGAAATCCTTTTCAGAAATGAGGCTCCAAAATGGGCATTTGATCTGTGGCAGATGTGCCCCACAGTCTAGAATATCATTGGAATTCTGATCTTTTCCCTGTTTCTCTGCAGGAAAACAACATCAGAGAAAGGAATTTATCAGGTGTATTATCACTAACACTTATGTGTCCCTGTAGGTTGGGCCAGATAGCTTCAAAACAGCTGCTGGCTAACAATTAGGAAACATGGAACAGATGAACAAGTGTAACATCACAAGAAAGAGACAAACTCCTAAGAGTAGGAGCCATGCCCCACCCCATCCTGGTCATTAAAGATGTCTGACACGTGGAATTCTTGCTTTTCTCCCTAATGATAGCAGCAGCATAGGGAAGAGGCATTAGAAATCAAGTCCCCTGTGAATTTCTCTGCCTTTCTCTCACCAAGGACCCATAAGTGGAGTCTGGACATGAGCCCGAAGATGCCCAGAGCTCTTCTACGTCCTAAGAGTAACGCTGCTGTCACCTAAGCTTTGAGTCAGAGCTCCAGCCCCAGCCCAGCATGGAGACTAGCACAAAGAGGTTTTGTTTGTTTGGTGACTTAAATCCAGGATGTGTGTTTAATGCCCCACTCTATATAATTAATATAAATATAATTAATATAACTACTCATATTTATCATTTATAACATGTATGTACATTTATAATTATATTTATATAAATTATATAGAGTGGGGCATTAGACACATAGTTTTCTTTATTATAGGAATCGTCATTTCTTTTATTTTCTTCTTTCTTTTTTATTTTTTCTTTTGGAGAGATTTTTGCTATAGGGCATGTGTGCTCGTCAGAGAGATAGAAAATGAGAAATCACCCCTCAGAGGGAGATGGCTACACTGCAATCCCTTCTCTTCTATTCACCTCCTGGGATTTGGGGCATACACACACACTCACCCAGTGTGTTTCAAACTGCCATGTTTAGGACTCAAACCACAGTCAGCTACGTGGGAGTCCAACACCTTAATCGCTATGCCACCTGCTGGTACCCCCTTTTAAAATTTGCTAGAGGGTGTGTGAACTTACTGGAGAGAGAAAAAGAAAAAGAGAGAGAGTGAAAGCAAGAAAGCACCCCTTATGGGAGATGGTCACACTGTAGTCCCTTTTCCATTTCTCCTTTTGGGATTTTGGGCACACATGCACATGTGTGAATATAAATGTTTATATTTTAATTGTATAAATATGCATATATGTGTATTTATGTGTACCTGTCTTTGCAAGCAGTACATGTATCCCATACACACACACACACACACACACACACACACACACACACATAGAGAAATGTTAAAACTATTAGCCACTAAGGCTTTTCACTGGAAAGTGGGGAAAGGTAGAAAAACTAACCCCTTTTCATGGATGAAAAACTGAAACATGAGATTAGAAGTCTGTACCTGTGATTATGGAAAAGAGCTAACACTCGGTGGCACATTGCTTAGAGGTTCAAACTGTGTCTTATTCTTCCTTGACTCCTTAGTGCTTCGATGATTAGGCAATAGTCTACTATTGGGGTCAGCTGAGGGCATAGTGGTTATGTTACTGGACTCCCACACGGCTGACTGCGGTTCATGTCCCAGACCTGGAAGCTTAAAACTCACCTCAGGTGTGGTTTTTTTTGTTTTGCTTTTGTTTTTGTTTTTGTTTTGAGAGGTTTTTTTGGTTGTTGTTGTTATAGGGCACATGTGCTTGCCAGAAAAACATAGAGAGACAGAGAGACAGAAAGCAAGAAATCACCCCCTGGGGGGATGGCCACGCTGTAATCCCTTCTCCTCCATTCTCCTCTCGGGATCTTGGGCACGCACACACGCGCCCGGCATAAGTCGCTGGGTCCGGGACTTGAACTGCAGTCGACTACATGGGTGTCCAGCGACATAGTCATTACGCTAACTGCTGGTCCCTATCACCTCAGGTGTGTGTGTGTGTGTGTGTGTGTGTGCATGCCCAAGTTGCTGAGGACAATGGAGAGAATGAGGGGAAGGGATTGTGGTGCGGCCATCCCCCCAGGAGGTGATTTCTCATTTTCCCCCTCACTGTCTCTGTCTCTCTCCCTGTCTCTCTCTCTCTCTGGTGAACACACACACCCAAAGGCAAAAACAAACAAACAGACAAACAAAAAAAAACTCTTAAAAAATTATCTGTGATCAAACACATATTACAAATTGGAGGAACGTTTTTTGAAATAAAATGTATTTTACCCATAATGCAACGAGCACACATATGATCTCATGGGATCCCATGAACAGCTCTTTGTCATTATCCCAATTTCACAGATGGGAAAACATATTCATAGAGTCGGCAACTTTTTCAAGGTCACACAACTAACAGTAGCTAGGGCAGAACCTGCAGCGGCAAGCCGGGACTTCTGGCTCACGCTCTCTCTATGAGACTACACTGCTGCCTCCTTTTCAGCCACATTAGTGCTTCGCCATGTCCCTGCTCGATGTAAACCTGGGTAGGAGCACTTGCCCTGTGTTTACGCGTTTGTCCTTCAAGCAGCATGTTAATTCCATGTAAAGGAGCTTCTCCTAGGGTTAGAACTGCTGGTGTCTTACTTACCTTTGTATCCTTAGAGTGTGGTAAAGACTTAGCACAGTAATGTTTATTAATAAAAGTTAATTTAAAAAAATTAATGAATAATTTAAAGTCTAAACTAATCTACAAAAAAACCAAGCCCTTGCTATGAACTGTGTTCAGGAACTACATATGTAGTAATGACCCTGTGAGTCTCACCATGAAAACTTTTTTCAGAGATTCAGTGTTCATTCTTCCAGCAATGTGTTGTGAAATACCCATGGCTGTAAGGAGGCAGGATGTCTTCTGGGAGCAGAATTCCACAAAGTTTTAGCACAGAAGAGCTCTGGAAGGAGAGTGTCCAAGAAGGACCCAACCTGACTATGCGGCCCCAGAGATAGGGGCCGCATCCACTCCCCAGTTCTGCAGCACCCATTCCCTATTTCCCACTTCTTGCCTTTCTTTGTCCTGTTTTCCTTGCCCCCCACTCTGCTTACCCACCTCCAGTCCTGTTTATAGCTCCGTTTAGATGCCAGTTCTTTTGGAGACTTTCCAGGACTTTCCAGGGTGACACATAGATCTCTGTTTGGTGGTTTCATGCATCTTCTAATCACTACACTTCTGCCTTCTACTAGGCTTAGTTTCTCAAGGACAAAAAATGTGACTTATTGGGACCAGCAGTTAGTGTAATGGCTGTGTCGCTGGACTCCCATGTGGTCGACCGCGGTTCACATCCCGGACCCGGTGGCTTGGAATTCAGACCGAGCACATGTGTGTGTGTGCCCAGGATCCCGAGAGGAGAATGGAGGAGAGGGGATTGCGGCATGGCCATCATCCCTGGGAGGTGATTTCTTGCTTTCTATCTCTCTGTCTTTCTGGCAAGCACACGCGCCCTATAGCAAATATATATATATATATATATATATGACTTATTGATCTTTGTATCACTGTATCAGTGAAAGCTTAGAAAATGGAGGGGAAAAAAAAGGAGAGAAACACACATACATATTATAAATCGTGGTGTCTGCTTTATGCAAGGCTAACAGAAATACCTGATCCTTGGTGATATCATAAAGAAGATAGGAGTTTATTTACAAACTCATGATTCTAGTGGCTAGAAAGTCCCAAGACTCAGGCCCACAGCATGGCTGGCAGAAATGCAGATGGTGAGCATGTACATAGAGCAAGAACGGGGAGCTCACTCTTTTATAGCAATCAGCTCTCATGAGAACTAACCTCTTGTCACAGGATCCAAACTTCATGGAGTCTCTCAAGACATCATTAAGTGATTCACAAGAGTGCTGCCTTCATGGTAATCACTGAGTACCAATCACCAGCCACCAGGACTCACCCCAGGACACCAAAAAGGAATTACACTTTTACTTAACACCTTTATAATACAGTCAGTACCATCAGGTGTCAGCACATGGATTTCTGAGGGACATAGTCAAACCCTAATAGTGAGTTTGAGACGATAAAGTACTAGGATGCGATTAGCAGTTCCCAGCATTGGAGGACAACTTCAAGAAAACTACGTTGGCAGGAATATTTTTAAACACCAGAGAAGAGGATGTTAGTTACAATAGAGATAACAGAGAGATGAGGCAGAAGGGAATAGAATAAACTGCCTTGGTATTTGCTGCCCATAACAAGGGAACAAGTCACAGGAGAAGCAATTGGAATCTCTAGGTGCATAGACACTGCTAGTTTTAAAATTCTCATTATTTAAACAATTCTTACAGAATGTGCTGGATTTTATAAGTTTATACGTCCAGGCCAACTTTGCATAGTACACATATTCTTAGAAATGAATATGTATTCTGAAATAGCTGGACAAATACACAACTCATTGGAGGTTGCTTCCACACAAGCTATCAAACTGAAAAAATAGTTGAATTCATGTATAATGGGATTTGCTGAATGTCAGTCCCTACCTGGCTCAGGGCTGTGCCAGTGTGGGACTAGTAGGAAAGTAATTCTATGTCCATTAGGTGGTTTGCATAAAATCACCATGTATCATTTTCATAGGGCCCCAACTCACTCTCACCAAGTAATTCTAGAGTTAGGAACCTTTCCAAAGAATTCCTGCAGAGCTATACCGGGATAAAATCTGGCCCATTGTGAATATAAAATGGCCATTTTATTTAAACAGTTGCAGCTCCTTGGGTCTTTTCTGGCTGACTCTAATATTGCTCCTTGTCTATATACTTTGGACACATTTTCACCTCCCTCCAAAAGAGTTTTACTGCTTACTCATCTTCCTCTTGCTTCCCGCTCCTTTAAGTGAATTCTATGTTGGAACCATGGGATCAATTTTGCTTAGTGTTCTGCTGATGAATTTCACAGGAGATTATCACTAATAGTCTCCAACATATGTTCCACAATTTGGACCATTGACCAAGCCATTTAATCGTCTTATACCATTATTTTTTCCAAATGTACAATTCAGCTGGTAAGTCTTCATGCCTCAAATTCTTCAAGCCAAGCCTGAGTTCAATTATTGTCCCACCCGTGTCTCTTCTCTGGCTAACATGGGCCAATTAAAATGGATGTGAACTGAAAAATCTTCTTTTTTTTTTTTTCAAAATATTTCTAGTTTAGGACTATGAACTTGAACTGGTAGTTACTGGCTAAATACTCTTATCATCAGACCTAGCTGTGCTTCATTTAATAATAGATTAAAGGTTTGGGTCAGCAGGTGGCATGGCGGTTGAAGTGCTGGACTGCCACGTGACCAACCACATTTTACCTGGTGACTTGCTTTATCATTCTCAGTCTCTGTATGTCTCTGATAAGCATGTGTGCCCTACTGCAAATTTTAAATAACAATAATAAGTAAATATATCATCCTTTAAAAAAACACATACACATGAATTTTTTAAAGAAAGAAAAGATTATAGATTAAAATTCTATTTTTGATTAGAGGAAAAAATAGATCAATTTACACAACCGAGAAATAAGTATTGGGCATGGCGAAGCATCACGAGGGGTATTGGTTGGTTGGTGTTTTCCTCAGAGATGGGAATGAGTGAACCATGAGCATGAGTTTTAGCGTTAGGAGTGAATCAGTGTCCATAGGCTGAGTGTAGACAAAGGAGTTTATAGGGAGTGCCTCGGGTTCGTTCTACTATTTTGGTATCAGCTCAGAAAGGCCATAACTTTATCCTTTTTCTTCACCACCCCCTTGCAAGAGTAAAGAACTTAACTGGAATGAATGATAACTACGTCAAGGCACATTACACCGGTTACATCAGATCCTCAAAATTCTCTGCAAATAATTATCCAATCTTCCCTCCTCTTCGCCACCGAATAACTGTGACAGAAACCTATGTTTGCTGACTACATTGTTTACCCCACTTTCTCTCCTCTCCAGTTTTATGCAACACCAGCACTGAGAGAGCCAATCACATTACTTTACTACACAAAGCATTTTTGGGGCCCCCATAGGTTCACCACGTCAAGTTCAAATAGCTCACATTGAATAAGACTGTTTTTCCTTCTTGTTTGACATATATTATAAAGAAAAAAACATAGATAACTTTTTAGAGGTTTTTGCCTTAGGGCATGTGTTCTTGCCAGAGAAAGAGACAGAGAAAGTGAGAGGAAAGAGAAATCACCCCCCAGGAGGGATGGTCATACTATAATCCCTTCTCCTCCATTCTCTTCACGGGATCACGGGCATGCACACACATGCACCTGGTGTGATTTTCAAGCCACCAGGTATGGGACTTGAACTGCTGTTGGTCATGTGGGAGTCCAGCTAAATAACCACTACACCAAATGCGGGTCCCAGCTAGGTAACTTTTATTGAAAAACAAATGTGTGCAGGCATTGTCCTAATGCTTTCTAAGCCTTCATTTACTTTGTTTTCACAACACACTGTAAAGGTGCAACAATGCTTAGCCCAGCTTACAGATGAGCAGGATAAAGAGGTATAGTAACTGACCCTAAGTTAACCATCTCAGGGTAGAAATGGAAACCAGGCCTAGGTCTGCCTGATTCCCCACAAACTTTCCATGACTGCTGCCTCTCACAGCTGTCTCAGCAGGCCCACCTAACCATTGCCCTGCCTCATCTTCCATTTTGACTGGCTGGCCCAGTGTAAGAGGAACACATGGTTGTTTCCTGCAGCAATGTCCCTTTACATTGTCTGATAGTCCTCAGTGTGCACAAAGGTTGAGACCAACATCACAAAGGAACACAACTGTAACCAGAAGAGCAAGCCCAGGTCTCTAAAAGACACCAACGGCTACATTCACCCACACCCATGTGACAAGAGGGAAATATGGCCTGTGTGGGTAGTGTCACGTTGGCAAAGACTTCCTTTGGACAGGTTAGAAGAAGTGTGACTTTGAATTAATTTCAGCAAATGTCAAACACTGGATAGTGACCCTGTCCCCAACACACACCACATACCACTGACCTCTTCCTCCATGGGATTCTAGGGTACCCCAGGCAGACTTTATCAGGACAAGTATAGATCTCCAATATCTTATCTTACTTTGCACCCCAGCATTTAGCAGCACCTGAACTTCTGTTGAATGGTTCAGTTCCATTTCCATCTCACACCAATCCACATGGCATTTCTCTCACTCCCAAGAGGAATCTATGAAGCTCTCCTTTGCATCCTCAAAGCACCATGTTGTATACCAGAAAAATATTGGGTCATCAGAAAAGTCATGATGCATTTTTGCATAGAAAAACAGAAAAAAAAAACATCATGGCTTTTCTAACAACCCAATATTTGTGTTCAAAAGAGTTGCATGTGGATCTGTACTCTGCTAACTGACCTCTGTTTTTTTTCCTAGCCTCACCTCATTTACTGCCTGCCTTGATTTTTCTGCTCCAGCCAGGCCGACATCCCATCATTTCTCAGCCAAGCCCATTCCCACCTCAGCTGTGTACGTTTTGAGAATTCTCACCCCCCAGAGCCACACAGCTTGTTCCCCTCCTTCCTCCAGGTTTCTTCTCAAGGACCACCTCCTTGAAGAGGCTGTCCCCAAACACACCATGTATGTAGCAACACCCACCATCATTCTCTAGCCCCCTACCCCAAGCTGCCTGATAATATGTATTTATTTATTTGTATGGTTATTGTCCCTTCTGGTAAAAGGAAAACTCCTTGAACCCAGGGACTCATCTATTCTCTCTTACAACAGTAGTTAAGAGAGTAGAACAGTAGTAATATGTCCTTTTAGAATTTAAAAGCACTTAATGAATACCTCTTGAATGAATGAATGAGTGAATGAATGAATTCCCTGAAAGGCTCTGAGAGCCTTGAGAGCCAGAATTGTTTTCTAACTCATTCTTTGACCGACCGACCATCAGCATCTGATATCCCTGGGACAAAACAAGAACCTGTTACCTGATTTATGATGCAAATGAGAGGAGTGTACAGAAAAGCAATTGACCTTCATGAGTGTCTATCATGACAGGTATTCTGCAAGTGCTTTGGGCATAGTGCTTTGTTTCATCCTCACAGCTCTATGGAAAACTGTTATTGTCCCCATGTAAGAAAGGTAAGGTCAGGAGCAGCAGTTAGTGTAATGACTATGTTGCTGGACTCCCATGTAGTTGACCGTGGTTTGAGTCCCAGACCCAGTGACTTAAACTCATGCCGGGCACATGTGCATGTGTGCCCAAGATCTTAAGAGGAGAATGGAAGAGAAGGGATTGTGGTGTAGCCATCCCCCCTGGGGGATTTCTCACTTTCTGTCTCTTTGTCTCTCTCTGTCTTTCTGGTGAGCACATATGCCCTATAGCAAAAACCTCTCAAAAAAAAAAAAAAAGGATAAGGTCAGTGCCCAAGAGCTGATGAGTCTTGCCCAGGGCTGCAGAGCTAGTAAAGGACAGATGTGAGGTTCAAGCCTAGTTCAGACGTCAATGCCTATGTTCTTTTTCCCAGCCTGTTGTCTGTCCTGAGAGCCCAGTTACAGTTAAACAAGTGGATATTTGACCCACACGAAGTCATAAGTAATGAAGTAAATCAAAATAGAAAATTTTTTTCTAAGTAAACTATTTACTTTCCCTGATATTTAAATTTATTTTCCCCTTAGGTCAATGATATTTTCAGGTTTCCTTTCAAGAGGAAATAGGATGGAAGTGAGTATGATAATAAACATGACAGTTATTGAAACCAATTGTGAATATAAAGTGCTATGTAACGCACAGCCGTTGTGAGGCTAAAGTCATCGTTATTACTTTCGAATTATCTGCTTTTTTCTCAGAAAAATTAATTAACTTGCTCTTGCAACTCTTTCAACTTAAGCTTAAGTATTTGTAAATGTATCTTTAAAAAAAAAATCAAGGGATTTCTGAATATATGCCATTCCCTAGATCTCCATGAAAGACTTCCTCTTCTTAGAAATGTGCTGTATGGGGACCAGCAGTTAGCATAATGGCTATGTCGCTGGACTCCCATGTAATCGACCATGATTTGAGTCCCAGACCCGGTGGCTTAAACTCACACTGGGAGCATGTGTGTGCGTGCCCAAGATCCCGAGAGAGTGGAGGAGAGGGGATTGCGGCGCGGCCATCCCCCCTGGGGGGTGATTTCTCACTTTCTGTCTCTCTGTCTCTCTCTGTCTTTCTGACGAGCACATGCACCCTATAGCAAAAAAACCTCCCCCCCCCAAAAAAAAGAAGTGTGCTGTATGGAATGTGCCCTTCCAGGGTGAGAGGAAGAACAAGAAGCCAGACAGACCTCTTGTTCAAACTGTGTTCACAGAACCCTGTTTGGAGACTGAGAGGTATGATGCAAGAAGAGTGAAGCTGGGACTGATTTTACTAAATTACTGATTTTCAAATCTTTTCATGTTTGTAAATCTGCAGTCAATAGCATTGCCAGATGACGCTATCATCTTGGTGGTTGTGACCCATGTGCTCCGAGTCAATTAAGGACACCTGGGGAGATAGCCTGAGCGTGGACATCTAGAGGGGCATGTTTGTGTGCCTTTGACTCCATAGTTAGGCCCTCGTGTTTGAGCAAGATCTGCAGTGTAGTGGTCCTGTCCTTAAAACAAATTGCTATAAAACAAAAACGTGTCTCCATTGTTTAAGATGTAATCTGATTTCAGCTTTAAATACAATTCTCTGCTGCTGCTGATGTGTATGGTAATAACCTTGGCTGGACTAATATACAGTGTATTCATGCTGGGAAAACTCATTTTGAATGCTATAATGACAAATAGTGATTAAATGTAAAAATAACAATAATAATAATAAATTGAACAAAATAAATAAAAAGCAAAAACAGTAAAAATAATCTAAAATAAATAAACAAATACAAGCTCCAGCTGGAGCCTTTCACATGGACTCCACACCCATATATCAGCTGCTACTCAGTGTCTGCTCCATTTGGATTTCGAATAGGCATCTCAGATGTTACATGTCCCAAACTGAGCACTTAACTGGCCCTGCACTTCTGACCCCCACCCCCCAACCAGCTCCTGCTGCCATCTGCCCTATTTCAGGAATGGCAGCTCTACTCTTCTGTTGGTTCAAGGATATAATCTTGGGGATGTTCTTGACTCCTCCCCTCTCTCACACCACACATCAGATCTATCAGAGATCCCACTGGCTTTGCCCTTCACAATGTATCCGGGATCCGGATCCTTCTCTACCTTCACTACGGCCACCCTGGTCCTAGCCACCATCACTGTGTGTTCAAATTCTTGAAATTACCTCCTAACTGGTTCCCTGCTTCTGCCCCTGAGCCTCACCATAGTCCTCAAAGCAATTTTTTAAAAGATGAAAGTCAGGTCACACTGTTTCGTTGCTAAAACCCTCTGATGTTTCCTCATATCACTCAGGTGATAAATCACATGCCTTAATGTAACCTGTGAGACCTGTGTGGCTTTCCTGGGGCTTCTGGAACAAATTACCACAACCTCAGCAGTTTCAAACAACAGACATTTATTCTCTCACGGCTCTGGAGGAGAGAAGTCTGGAATCAAGGTGTCTGCGGGACTGCAGTACCTCTGAAAGCTCTTGGCAAAATGCATTTCTCTTCATTTATTTATTTATTATTTATCTATCTATCTTTTTACATGTACATTTAATCACTGTATATCTTTACAGTGTACAACATGGTTTTTCCCAGCATGAATACAGTGCATATTAGTCAAGTCAAAGACATTCCCATATACATTATCCTCAACAGATAGCTTTTCACTTTTGTGTCTATTAGTTTTTTCCCCTCCCTCCTACCCCCTATTGCTCACTCCCTATTATCCCCCACACGCACTGTCTCTAGTATCTCCAGTTGCCCTCCCTGCTATTATACCTTCCAATCTTTCAGTTTCTGGTATAGAGCTCAGCAATGCATTTCTTGCCTTTTCTAGCTTCTGGTGTCTACTGGCATTCCTTGGCTTGTGGCCATCTCTCTCTCTCTCTCTCCCCTTGATCTTTCTGTTGCCTTTTTCTCTGTGTGTCTGTCTTATAAAGATAGTCTCCCCCTGATCTTTCTATGGTCTTTTTCTCTGTGTGTCTGTCTTATAAAGATATGCATAATTGCCTCTAGGGCCTATCTAGGTAATACAGAACAAGCTCCTCCTCTCGTAATTCTCAATTGAATCGGTTTTAGTCACATAAGGGAATATTCATGGGTTCCCAAGGTTAGAAAGTAGTCATGTATTTTGGGACAGCCGCCACTAAGCTCACTCTAGGACTCTACATGATCCTCCCCTGTCATCTCACTGGCTGATCTTCTGCTCCTTTGATCCTCACCTCTCTCCTCTCTATACTTCTTGGCCTCCTCGCTGCACTTTATACAATTCACCTTCATCCCTGCCACAAGTTGCTTGCATTTGCTGCTTCCTCTGCCATAGTGCTGGCTCCTCACTTCCAACTCTTTACTCGCAAGCGACCTTCTCAGTGAGGTTTTTCCTGGTTACTCCATCTCAAATTTACCCACTTGCATTTCATTCCCCTCTTCCCACTTTACTTTTCTCCTTAGCTCTCCTGTGATTGATTTCACCTTGTTAGAGAGATTACCTCATGGTTTACTGTCTCTTTTTCCCCTAGAAGGAAGTTCTTCGAGGGCAGGGATTTTTGTCTGTGTAGGTCACCGATATGTCACCAGCAGCTTGTACAGTGCCTGTCACATAGCTTTTCAGTAAATATTTATTGAAGGACTACCTGTATTGAGCACTTAACCACTTGCTAGATGCTGTACTAATGGTCATACATACACTACCTAATCTTAATCTTCACTATGATACAAAATGGTGGCGGGGGTGGGGTGGGGTGGGAATTCCATTTTGCAGAGGCAGAAACTGTGGCTTCCAGGTTTAGTCAGTCACTCAAGATCACACAGCCAGAAAGAAACACAGCTGGGATTCAAACACACGGTCTGACAAAGCCTGTGTGTGCAGTGACTGGTTACTACTGGTAGTAGTCAGCTAGTGCTGCTCTAACTAAGTACTACAGACTGGGTGGCTTAAACAGCAGGAATCCTTATGGTTCTGGAGGCCGGCCATCTGAGATCAGAGTGTAAGTAAGCAGGGCATGTTTCTCCCGAGGCTTCTCATCTCAGCTGGTAGATGACTATCTTCGCATCATCTCCTATGTGTGTGTCTGTGTCCTAATCTTCTCTTCTTATAAAGATACCAGCCGTATTGTGAGGGCTCACCTAGATGACCTTATTTTATTTTCATTCTGAAGATCTATTTTCAATTACAGTCTTATTCTGAGGTAGTGGGGGTTAGGACTTCAATGAATAAATTTTGGGGTTACACAACACAGCCCACAACACACTCCTCTGTCCAAACAGCTAACAAAAGAAATAGAGTTCCTCTGTCCTTGGATCCTTGACACACAGTTCATTTTTCTCTATTATCTTTAACCTTCTTATCTTTAGTATTTCTTTCTTCTTAGTCCACAATACAAGTAAATCTATTCAATCAAAAAAAAAAAAAAAGAACAACCCTGCAATTCTCCATCCATTCTCGGTTCACATCTGCTCTCCTTCACTTCATGGCTGAAGTTTCACAGAGCCTTTTTGTCCTCTTTCAGTCACAAAAAACATCATGCTCCTCCCAACGTCCATTGTTATTGTTTTGCAAACGTCACAAAGCCCAGGTTTCTGTCTCCTTGCAAAATTTTCTCGTCTCTCCCTTTACCATTGCACACGATTTACCCACACTTTTGACTTTCAGTTCACACTTACCTCTGACAACTGTGACTGCTCTTTTGTTGGCAAAGGGGGGAAAAAGGAGGCCTGAGGAAATTTCTGGTTGTTGTAGTAAGAACAGAGAAGTCTATTCAGGGTTTGGTATTTAGGGTTAGTATTTAGCATTGCCAGATAAAATACAGATGCATGCAATATTTGGGACATACTTATACTAAAATATTATTCATTGTTTATATAAAATTCAAATTTAATTGGGAGTCATTTTTATTTGCTAAATATGGTACCCTGTCAGTAGTACTCAAATTAGGTGAGTGGCCCCTCCTTGTTTTGCACCTTCAGTAAAGGTGCAGGCTCACAGTCAATGGTAATTTAGGGAGTAAGTGAACCAAGGTGGTGCCCTGAAGGGCAAGGGTTTGAGGAAGGGAGAATAAGACTTAAATGAGAGTGTAAATTCAGAGTAAGCAGTTGACTAGGAGAGTGGCAACCCACGCATCAAATCCCAAAGACCTAGAAAAAAGTAAACTAATATTCACATGTGACCTAGTATGAAAAAGAAGCTCAAATCAATTTCAACATTAAAGGAAACAATACTTCATATTACCTACCATTTAATTTGGACTATCTCAGCACAGAGAGAGCAATTTACATGTAATCTACATCCTAGGAGTACCCTGTCAGAAATATTGCTGGCATTTGGAAGGTCCTCATCAGGCATCCACATTCTAGAAACAGCTGCAGGTTGACCATCCCTGATGCAAAAATCTAAAATGTTTGAATTTGAAAGTTCTTGAGCTCTGACATGACATCACAAGTGGAAAATTCTACATCCGACCTCATGTGACAGGTCACAACCAAAGCATTGTAATACAAAAATGTCGTATTAATTACCTTCCAGTTTTGAGTATGAGGTCTATATAAAGCTGTTTTAGTCTACTTTTACGTCATTAACAGCTGAATGCCACACTCTGGATAAGTGATAAAGAAAAAAGGTTTATTTAGCTCATGATTTCAGAGGTCCAGGGTAAAGGGGTCATATCACAAGGGTCTTCTTGTTGATGAAGGCTCTCTGCAGAGGCTTGAGACAGTGCTGGCAGAACACAGCAAAAGCTTGCGTCTGTGTGTGTCCCATGTTTTTAATCATGGAGGCTTCATCCTAACCACTTCCTAAAGGTCTCACTTTTCAACCCCAGAGTTGGATTAAATTTTTGCCCTCCTTATACCTTCACAATACAACCCAATTTCAATATGTGAATTGGGGGGGACGCATTCAAACCATAGCAGAAACATAAATTAATTTCACATTAGGCTTGGATTGCATTCACAAAGATATCTCATTACTTAGGTGCAAATATCCCAGAATCTGAAATTATCTCAAATCCTAAATATTTCTGGACCTGAGTTTTAGATAAGGGGTATTTGACCTATGCTATGAGACCGTGAGTGCTGCAGTCAGCTTTGTACAGTAGTGTTAAGAATGTTATTAAAAATGTCCTCACTGGGGAAATGAGTGGTGTTAGATTATGAGAATTAGCTAGAAATACTACAAAGGCACCTCTCATGAACAGGATATTAGATTTGGTGAAGCCAGCAGCCTAACGTCTTTGAAAGGGCTCCTTTTAATGACTTCCTAGTCTCCCCACTGGTGAGGAAGCGCACCTACCCTAGGACTATGGAGATGATCAACCATGTGACATCCTGGACTGGGTAAGTGAGGCCAACAGCAGGTTATTAATTACGTATTCTCACAGCCTGGGGAAGGCATCACACACCACACAGGACCACATGGGGGCTGTACTTAGGAACGGGGCGAACAATCATGGATTGTGGGAGGCATGCTTTGCAGTATGAAGAGGGTGAGACAGGCCTCTGGCTCTGTTGAGAGAATGCAATTGGCTTGCTTGGATAATTCCCTAGGCTTGCAGAGCATTGAAACTTGCTACTCAGTGATAAGCAGAAACTGCATCTAGACTTTGTGACTAACGTGTCTGTTGTCTAGAGGACCTTCTCCATGAGAGAAGAGTGGGTAGGGGCACTTGTAGTTAGGTCATCAGGGCCCTCCCAATTTTACAAGATGTCAAAGTGGCACAAAATATCAGGCCTTGATTTCAGACTACATGGCCCCCTAGACTTAGGACTCTATTTGATTCTATGTGTTCCTACTCCTAAGAGAATTCATCCCCTTAGTCTGAAAGAGATGCTAATCTCATCACTAGGACACCTGCCTCAAGAGAACATTTCATGCAAAATATTGTTGAAGATTTAGAACTTCACCAAACTTACAAGGAAACGTTGGATTAATGTCTTTTGCTTACCTGCTAATAAATGTGTCTGGCATAATTCCTCTGAGGATTGTTTTTTACATTAAAACTTTCCTCCTCCTTCTTTTTTTTTTTTTTTTTTTTTTTTTTTTTTTTTTTACTATAGGGCACATGTGCTCACCAAAGAGACAAAGAGAGGGAATGTGAGAAATCACCTTCCCAAGGGGGTTGGCCGTACCAGAATTTCTTCTCCTCCATTCTCCTCTCAGGAGTTTGGGCACACACTTGCTTATGCCCAGTGTGATTTTTCAAGCTGCTGGGTCCAGGATTCAAGCCATGTAGCCAGCCATGTGGGATCCAGCACCGTAATCATCACAGGCCCAAAAACATACCTTCCTACGGAGATATTTTTATGGGAGGGTCATTTGCCTTTAGTCTTCTGACTTCTACTCAACCAGTTTGGCAATTGTGACAGACCACCAGAGGCCTTCATGGTCTGGAAGATCTGAGGATGCCCAGGGGCTGATGTTAGTAAAACAAGCAATTCCCTAAGTCTCCTTTCAGTACCCTTCTCTTCTCACTTAACCCTCACCCTCTAATGCATCTGTTCCCAGAGCTTCAGTGATCACTTTTTTTCTGATTTCTCTAAATTAATGATCCTGGTCTTCTCTGGAGCATCAGATTTATTTTCCCACCTATATGTGGACATTTCCACATATAGCCATTAATTTATTGGTTTAATAATTTATCAGACATTTGTTGGGTAGTAAGTGTTCTAGACACAAAATACCTGTCCTCATAAAATGGTTGGGCAGGGAATGAAAACACGTAAACTCAGTACATCCAACATAGGAACCACTATCTTCTGTTGCTAATCCCATTCCTTCTTTCTCGGTTAAAGACATCACCATCTTACCACTTGCTAAAATTTGTAATTCTGAAGTCATACCTGTTTCCTCTCACTCTTCTTTATTATTATCATTGTTATTTCCAAAATTCCTTTTTACCTTTCTATCCTTGACCTGGTTGAGGTTCTATGTTCTAGGTAAGAGGATAGCTATACGATTGCAATGAAGTTCTATTGGGTTGAACTGAATTTTATTATAATTCTAAGCCTCCATCTTTACCAAAGTAATATTTTATTAATTCATCATTTGTAAGATTCTTTTTAATATGGATTGTTGTCTATGAAGAGTTGTACATTGTGCTTTATTAACATTTGCCCTACATCTTTAAAACATTATCTCTTAATCAAGGTTCTCATGTTTTTTGTAAAGTTTCTAAGACTTCAAAAAAGTTTGAAAACCCCATTGTCTGGAAGGCCAAATTCAGCCAACTTACATGGTCTGGTTTTTTAAGGCCAGATCCGAGGTAGGAAAAGAAACATCCTTGCTGCTTAGAAAGATGCTGATGGTGCTATTCAGAAAAAGACTCTAAGGATTCCAGTTTTAAACAAACTAATAACAAAACACTCCCAGCCAACAGAGAAAGCTGATCTCTTGACATAAATGGTGCCAGCAATACCACCTTCCTGCCTTCTGCTGACGCTCAGTGACGCATCTTCCACCCCACTTGTGAGGAGAGCCAATCAATTTCCTTTGAATGAAATCTTTATTCAAATGTTTAAACACTCCAGGGGGAAAGGAGAGAAAGGACAGAAAAGTATTTCAGAAACAAATGGAGACCCAACCGCCAAGTTTCTGTTCTTGTTACTGTTCAGGTTTTGGCCCTGTGAAGAGGGTCTCAATTCCATGTTTTTCATTAAGCTGGTTTGTTTGGCAAAATCTAATGATAAATACAAAACTCTGAGGTCAGTCTCACCTTACACAGAACGCTACAGCTGGGAAGCTCAGCTTTCTGTGGTTGGGAAACTTTGGAAGCCACTGATTTGCCGTTGACAACAGGAGTTGAAGATATGGGCCAGATAATTTTTCTTTACAAATGTAGGAATCTAGGACTTTTCCCCTTAAAAATTCAACACACAAGCAAACCTTTGTTGATCATTTGGTGCCAGTGGTTAGGTGGGGGAGGAGAAGGCAGAGTGGATGTTAGGACTGAATGAACACGTGCAGTCTATACATAAGCCGAGGTCTGCTCTTGGTTGGTAAGAAGTAACAAAATGGACCCTTGCCCCTTGTTTCCTTTCTCTTACTCTCAGTTGCTCATAGTAACCATGTCCCTGAAAGGGGACAAAGTGAAGAAAAGGTGGGAGAGGGCAGGGGCATCACTAATCCTCAGACCAGCCTTGGTCTAGAGCAGTTGAGTTGACTTCTTAGGATCCAAATCTACTTTGCTAGCATTGCCTTCCCAGTCATGTCCCCCTAGAGCTGCTTTCCTCTGCATCAGTATAATAAGTTCTTTTTCTTCTCTGGCTGTTGTCAGTGCCCCTCACATTGAAATGAGGAGTCTAAATGTGAAGAGGCACCTGTTTTAGTGGAGGAAATCTGAAGTTCCAGGCGAATGTTGAGTTCTGTGTCACAATCTATGACATCGTAACAGGCAACACATATTAAGTGGTTTACTAAGGACCAGGCAACACTCTGTGCTCTTATCTACTTAATCACAGAAGTCTTCAGAAATGAGTAATATTATCACCCAAACTCTTCTAGATAAGGGGACTGAAGTAACTGATGTAAGTTCACACAGCTAGTGAACCGCAGAGCAGAGCTCAAACTCAGTCATTCTGAATTCTGAGCCCCCTAGCCAGCCCCACATGGAACCAGCTTGTCTCTTTAGTAAAAGTATGTGAATGTTAAACAGTCTTGACAGCATTTACCCCCTAACACCACCACTCCCCTGGCTGAGGGGCAGCAGGTGAGGGCTGCCTAGAAGAGCAGAGAGAACCATATAAAGGGGCAGAGACCACAATGGTTCCTTGAACCAGATCCTGCCAGGAATGTAGGTCTTA
>NW_006198305.1:3214380-3237278 GCF_000334495.1 Tupaia belangeri chinensis
GACCTTCAACTGTGGATGAGATTGAGATGCTAATGCTGGCCTTAATATGTGTATATCTATTCAGTGACCCACAGGAGATACCTTGGATTAAGTTTGGGAACTAGAAAAATAAACACCTGGATGATCACAAAACAGCCAAAACATCTATGAGATGCCGTATTGATCAGTTGAGACTGCTATAACAGGATATCATAGAGTGTGTGGCTTAAACAACAAATACTTATTTCTCACTGTTCTAGAGACTGGAAGGTCCAAGATCAGGATGCCAGCATATCCAGTGTCTGGTGAGGGCACCCTCTTCCTGGCATATAGATTGCTGTCTTCTTGTATGTTCACATGGTGGAAAGCAGAGCTTGGGTTTCCCCCAGGCACTAATTCCCTTATGGGGCTCCACCTTTATAACCTAACTACTTCCAATAGGTCCCACTTCCAGATACTATTGCATTGGGGGTTACAGTTTCAACAAATGAATTTTGTGAGGACACGAACATTCAGTCAATAGCAGACAACATTTTATAAGACTGCACTGGCATCATAAAAAATTATGCACACATAGGACCAGGTAGTGTGGTGATTAAGGTACTAGACTACCACATGGTCAACCACAGTTCAAATCCCAGAGCTGGCAGTTTGAAAATCATGCTAGGTAGTGTGAATGCATGCTCAAAATCCCAGGAGGAGAAGGGATTGTGCTATGGTCACCCCGCTGGAGGGTGATCTCTCATTTTCCCTTTCTCCACATCTATCTGTCTCCCTCTGGCAAGTGCATGCACACTATGGCAGAAATTTTTAAAAATTTAAAAATTTAAAAATAGATCATACATATGCACAAACCAAGAGAGGAAGAAAAACTATGTGAGCCTGGACTGAACCCAGAGCATGTTCATTCTCACTGCTAAGCATCTCTAACCTCATGGGACCAGAAAGTTTAGTTAATTTCCCCCCACCTTGTTCTGAAATGGCCAATTTAATGTTCCTGTGTTACTAGGCTAGGCAGTTTATCTGTTTTGTTCATCCTTGTATCTCCAATGGTCCATTGCCTGAAATATAAAAGTACTCATATAGAATTGTTGAATTCCATTACTCAGACTATCCCATTCCCTCCACACAATCAAGGTCTGTCTATATCTCTTTCTGTGTCCAAGCTTCAAGCAGTATCTGCAGATTCTGATTAGACTAAGGTACCTCTGTAGACTGAAAACAGAGATGACTGTAATTTGTGGTCATTGCTAGTATTTTCACTATTAAAAGAGTAAAGAAAATTTTGGGTTGAGATTAATTTAAAGATTTTCTAATCTATCAGGGAGAAAACTAAAAATATGCATACTATATTTCTATTTTTGTTTAATTCAGGCATAAAGAACACACAAACCTAAAAAAATTATTGGCAAAATGCAAGAATTTCTTCAGATATTTAAACAACTGCCCTCACCATCCTCTCTACTCTCAAATCCCTATCTTAAATCTCTGAACCAAAGTCCACAGACCCCTTTCTACTAGAACAATTGAAGTATGGAGTTGAGATTATAAATTCAATCAGGCCCCAGACTGAGTTCCAACTTGAAGTGTTAGGATCTAATATTGATATTTTCCTGTTTTAAGTCAACCAAATCATAATTTGAGGGACCAGCAGTTGGCATAATGGTTATGTCACTGGACTCCCATTTAGTAGAGCATGGTTCAAGTCCCGGACCCAGTGGCTTAAACTCACACCAGACACATGTGTGTCCCCGCCCAAGATCCTGAGAGGAGAATGGAGGAGAAGGGATTGTGGCGTGGCCACCCCACCCCCACCCCGGGAGGTGGTTTCTCACTTTCTGTCTCTCTGTCTTTCTGGCGAGTGCATGCACTCTATAATAAAAACCTCTCAAAAAAATCATAATTTGAAACAGTTGTTCATTGGAAAATCAGTTTTCTTACTTTTTTCCTGCTTTTCACATAACAATCTCAACAGTTAAAGGATTAAAATACAGGTCAAATATTCAAAGTAGGTGAATGTAGAGGACTTACTGTTAAGAGAAGTGAGCCAGACTTTGAAAGAAATACATTGTATATCCCTATTCAATATGTACTGAATGTCTGTAGTCTATGGCAGAAATGGAAAGATCCAAAGGTACAATAGTAGAGAGGATTGGTGTAGATACCAGAGACTGTATAGAAAGGGAGTGAATAATGGTAGAAAGCAGTTGGTAGAGGGTGGGTAAGATGGGGAAAGGAAAGAAACATTCAACAAACAGAGGAATGTAGGGACCAGCAGATGGCATAATGGTTATGTTGCTGGACTCCCACATGGTCAACTGTGGTTCAAGTCCTGGACCTGGAGGCTTGAAATTCACGCTGGATGCATGTGCATGTATTCGCAAGATTCTGGGAGGAGAAGGAATTGCAGCATGACCATTCCCCCTGAGGGGTGATTCCATGTATTCTGTCTCTCTGGCGAGTACATACACCCTATAGCAAAAAAAAAACAAAACAAAACAAAAAAAATCTCTCTCTCTAAAACCAAAAACAAACAAACAAAAAAGAAATGTAAATTTTTCTGCAAAAAAATCTGTAATTTTTGCTTTATAAAAGTAAAAATAAACATAAATGGGTCAGTCAGCTAAGCAATATGTTTAGGACTCAATATTCAAGTAAGTCAACTAATGAAATCTATCGAAAATTTAATGGGGACTGGAAAGTAAAGCAATTTGGGGAGAAAGAAGGAAAAGGGAAAATGAGCCATTGCTCCAAAATAACTGTTCCTTCTTCTGGCCCAGCCTGTTGCCATCACCTGTGCTGTAGATATTTTGAGTAAAGGAAAGACATAAGACACTAACTAACCCCAGAAACAAATTCCAGCAAATGGTTCAGCATGCTCTTTGCCTTTTCAATCAGTTTCCAATAGAAAGTTCTCTCCTGATAAAAGGCATCTGAAATGTTGCTTTCAGTCACCAGATTAAGTAACTGAGTCTTGGAATTTCTAGGTAAGAGCATAAAGAGTTGTCCCTTGCTCTGGAGGGAAATTTAGGACTTATTCTTTCTGCCAGCAACAAACTGTTCCCAGATCTTCCCAGGAGGGACAACAAAAGCCACTTTATGATGGGTCAGTATTTATTTATTTTATTTTTATTTATTTTTCTTTTTCTCTTTATTTTTTTTGGAGAGGTTTTTTGCTATAGGGTGTGTGCGCTCGCCAGACAGACAGAGAGACAGAGAGACAGAAAGCGAGAAATCACCCCCCAGGGGGGATGGCCATGCCGCAATCCCTTCTCTTCCATTCTTCTCTTGGGATCTTGGGCACACACGCACACGCACCCGGCATGAGTTTAAGTCACCGGGTCCGGGACTCGAACTGCGGTTGACTACATGGGAGTCCAGCGACATAGCCATTACGATAACTGCTGGTCCCAATGGGTCAGTATTTAAATGGTGATAAAGCAGCACAGGCTTGCTACAGTGTTCTGCCAGCCAGTCGCATCCAAAATATTTTATAGATGAAAACAATCACACAATGTATATTAAAGGGTAAGAAATTTCTAAGATATAAGTTAGAGGGAATAGTATTTTCCAGCAATATATGTACTGTTAAAAAGTAAAAAGAGGAGAACAGAATAATCAGTTATAAAGAAATGAAGAGAAATAGGACATTAGGCTTGAGGCAGGTTTGGGATTTTTTTTTTTTTTAATTTGAACAAAGAGGGACAAAGTGAGAGAGAGGAAAAGTGAGAAGATAAGCCACTGAGTCCAGGACTTGAACCGTGGTTAACCATGTGGGAGTCCAGCTTCCTTAACCACCACCCCACTCGCCAGCCCCAGGTTTGGATTTTTTTAATTAATATGGGAAATAGATACATGTTTGGAGTTTTAGTATGAGTTTTAGTATGTTTGGAGTTTTAGTATTTAGCCACATACTAAAGATTCTGAAGTTTTAGTTAGTTTGCGTACTAGATCAGAATCACTAGAGTAGAGCCAGGGTGAGCGTATTATGGAGAAAGCATCCCAATGGGTCAAATGTACATGTGCATAGTTTTTCAAAGCCATCAATTAAAAAAAAAAAAAAAGTCTGGGCCAGTTCCATGGCACAGCAGTAATGCACTGCTGAAGAGAAGCTGCATCCTAGATAGCCACCATGGTTCAAATCCCTGACCTGGTCAACCTGAAATATGCCAAGTACTTGTGCACCTGCCCAAGATCAAATGAGCTGGAGGAAGATCACACCATGACCCTTCCCTGTGGAGGGTGCTTCTCTCTCTCTCTCTCTCTCATGCACATGCACAAAGTCTACTATGAATAAAGAAAAAAATTATCAAGTCAAAAACAAAGAAATTAAATATTCTGATTATAAAATCATTCCATTGAAAATTGGAAACTATGAAAGGCAAACATAAAAGATTTAAGTTATTTCTAATTCCATAAACCAGAGATACCCTTTTTATCTAAATTCAGTCCCCCTAGATAGATTTCAAAAAATC
Organism: Tupaia belangeri chinensis; assembly: GCF_000334495.1. NCBI lineage: Eukaryota > Metazoa > Chordata > Mammalia > Scandentia > Tupaiidae > Tupaia > Tupaia belangeri. The sequence continues at coordinate 3,218,835 of NW_006198305.1, forward strand.
TATGGCCTATTCCCCCTGGGGATGATTTCTCTCTTTCTGTCTCTCTGTCTCTGTCTTTCTGGTGAGTGCATGCATCCTATAGCAAAAACCTCTCCAAAAATTTTTTAAAAATCCATAGCCTGAACCTCTGAAAATTTATGGAAAAATTACTGTTAAGTCTTTTTTTCCCCCAACCCCATATAAGATTTTTATAATATTAGTACTATATTTTGTTTGGAAACTGATTTTTTGCAGTTAACAACAATGCATACACATTTACTAATATCCTTAAGTAACCATTGAGGAAATCACTTTTAAAAGATGAATAGGGCCAGCTGGTGGCATGGTGGTCAAAGTCACTGGATTACACATGGCAGAATGTGTGGTTCAAATCCCAGACCTGGCAGCTTGAAACACTTGCCATGCAGGTGTGTGTGTGTATCCAAAGTCTAAGAGAGGTTGTATCATGGCCTTGTCTCCTGGGGGAGGGGTTCTTTCTCACTTTTAAAATAAATATGAACAATACTCTATCAGTGATTCCCCTATTGTTCAACCGTAATATATACCCATATTTGCTACTATAAATAATGCTGTAATAAACATCCTTACACTTGAATCTCTTCATTTTTGTATGTACCATTTTTTTTGCCATTCTGAGATGTGGAATTATTGGGCTAAATGGTAAGTCTTCTTAAAGACTCTTAGCATCTATCATCAAAATGCTTCTGAGAAATATCTTATTATTAAAGTGTATTCAAGCATGAATCTAGTTTTTGTTTATAGGCTTTTAAAATATATTGTGTGGGGCCCATAGGTGGCATGGTGGGTAAGGCGCTGGACTCCCACATGGCCTGCTGCAGTTGCAGTCCTGGACCTAGTGGCTTGCTTCTCGCTCTCCCCCACTCCCTCTGGTCAAATTAAAAATAAAATAATAAATAAAACAATTATTAAAAAAATAAAATGTAGTGTAGCTTTTTTGTTTCTTTGTTTATTTGTTTTGCTATAGGGCACATGCACTTGCAGGAGAGACGGAGAGACAGAAAGGGAGGAATCACCCATCAGGGGGAATGGCCAGGCTGCAATCCCTTTTCCCCCATTCTCCTCTCAGGATTTTGGGCACACACGTGTATGCACCCGGTGTGAGTTTTAAGCACCAGATCAGGAACTCGAACTGCAGTCGACTATGTGGAAGTCCGGTGATGTAACCATTATGTTATCTGCTAGTCCCAAGCTTTGGATTTTTTGTTTCTTTTTTAATCCCTTGTATTGGTGAAGTTCTTTTGGAAAATGACAGCCCATAAAGGATCCAAGTATCCTTAAAATAAATTTCCTGGGAGACTTCAGGTGGCATGGTGGTTAAGATTCTGGATTCCCACCTGGAAAACAGCAGTTCAATTCTCAGACCCAGCAACTTGAAAATCATGCTGGGATTGTGTGCATGCATGCCCGAAATCCCAAGAGGAGAATGGAGGAGAAGGGATTGAAGCATGGCCATCCTCCAGGGACAGAGAGGCGATTTCTTACTTTCCCTCTCTATCTTTGTCTCTCTCCTGTGAGCACACATGCCCTATGACAAAAATATAAATCTAAAATAATAATAATAAAGAATTACCTGAGGGAGAAAAACAAACAAAAAAATTATCCGAGTTGCCCTAATATCTTCTCAGCCAGGTATCTCCTCCTCCTGGGGGACTCCCCTGGTAATCTGTTTCTTCCTGTAGTGTATATGTGTTACGTGTCTACACCATAGTCCCACATCCTTTTTTTTTTTTTTAAGAGAGATTTTTGCTATAGGGCATGTGTGTTCACCAGAGGCAGAGAGAGACAGAAAGCAAGAAATCACCCACCAGAGGGGGAATGGCCCCAGCACAATCCCTTCTCCTCCATTCTCCTCCCAGGATCTTGGGGATATGCACACATGCCCAGTGTGAGTTTCATGTCGCCAGGTTCAGAACTTGAACCATGGTCGGCCATGTGGGAGCCCAGCAATGTAACCGTTATGCCATCTGCTGGTCCGAAGCCCCCACATCTTAACGCACTCCTAGCAGGTGGAGGCAGGGTGCCTCCTACATAGGAGTCCTGGTGGAAGGCAACTCTTTGCCACTTGAGTTTTAGGCGTGAGTCATACTCCTTCTCCTAGTCATTGAGACAGGCTTTCTGGATGTTCCAATGGGGATTTTGTTTTGCAGGAACAACACAGACATGGGGACAGTTGAGACATTACTCGGGACAGTAGCAGGACCCAGCAGCTGCAGTAGCCAGTGCAAGGCTTCAGCCGGGTCCTGAGGCAGGATTTTGATGTCTGTACTTGGGCCCATTTACCCCTTACTCAGAAGTTTCCCTCTTCCCTTCTGTGGTGTGCTGAATAACAGCCTTCCCAAAAATATTTCTATAATCATCTCTGCAATATATAAATGTTACCTTATATGGCAAAGAGGGTTTTGTGGATGTGATTCAGGTAAGGCTCTTGAAACAGGGAGATTATCCCAGAATATCTAGGTGGACACAAAGTAATCCTGAGTTCTTACAGAGGGAGACAGGAGGGTCAAAGAAAAGAGAAGGCCAGGTGCCCATGGACTGGAGACAAATGATATGGCCACGAGCCAGGGAATGCTGGCAGCCTCTAGATGTTGGAAGTCAGGGCACAGAGTCTCCCCCAGAGGAACCAGCCTGTTAACATTTAGGTTTCAGCTCCATCAGACTCACTTTGGACATTGGATCTCCAAACAGTAACACATTTATGTTGTTCAAGTCTACGCTAAGTTGTTACAGCAGTAAAAGGGCACTTTCCCATTGATTCCATAATATTTTCCTAATACACATTTCTGCTTAATTCACTCACAGTCCATGTCGGTTGCTTATCACCAACTGAATGTCACCACCTTTGGCCCCCACCCTGGTTGGTTGGGTGTCTGTCCTTCATACTCCCACACCATCCCCTGTGTCCTGTGAGAATGGCCCTCTCACCCTAAGTTGTGATTCTCTGCTTACTAGGCTATCTCCTTCCCCTTCTCATTGTAGACTCAACAAGGGCAAGAATGGAATGCGATCCATCTTTAGACCCCAGCATTTAATGCAATCCGTGCATGAATACATAAAAGTTAAAACTTATTTGTACACAAAGATGTACAAAGTTGGTGGAAATGCCTTAAGGGGAGGGAAAAAAACCCTTTGAAGGGCCAGATGATGGTGTAGCAGTAAAATGCCATGTTCCATGAGGCCGACCCACATGTGAAGGCTCACGGTTAGTAACCAGAGACTTCCCTGAGTTCACTAGGCACATATGTGCCAGTGATATAAGGCTGCCTGAGACTGGGAGTGGATAGGGGCATTGGCAGTGCTGTCTCTCTCTCTGTCTTTCTCACTTATGGAAGAACTATGAAAGAAATAAATAAACTTTAGGGCCAGCAGGTGGAGTGGTGATTAAAGACGCTGGACTCCCACATGGTCAACTGCGATTGTAGTCCTGGACCTGCCAACTTGCTTTCTCACTTTCCTTCTCTCTCTCTCTCCCTCTCTCGCTCTGTTCCTTTCTGATCAAATTAAAATAAATAAATAAATAAAATGATTCTTTAAAAAAAGAAATAAACTTCAAAAAACCTTTTCCATAAAAACATTTTCATTGCCTACAACAATGGAAATTAGAAAAAATAGTATGCTTATCTACAAGGAATATTCTCTTCTGATTTATGATGATATTTTAAAAAGCTGACTAAACCTCTAGTATGTTAGTGAAATCACTTGGAGAGAACTGAAAGCAGAATAAATGTAATTCATTTATATTATTATGAAAACCTAAGGGGAAATGAAATGCCGTTTCAGTAACACTGGGTGTGTCTGTGTTTCTCACACTTCAGTGTTATTGTAGGATACTCCACTGACTGGCTGCAAAATCTTGATGGTCTGCTAAACCTGGCTTTCTCCAGGCTGATGTGGAACATGCATTTGAGACACTTGAGCTTACGAGATCTCTCTTCCTTGAGTTATAGGGAGTCTTACAGGATTTTCTCCCCTCCCTACCAACCATGTTCTCTGTCTAAATTTTTTAAGTCTTTGAACTCAACCCTACTAAAATTCAAAAGCACAAGTGCACAAGAATATTCACCGCAGATCTAGGTTTAATAGCATTGGATTGGAAAGAATCCAAATGTCAATCAACAGGAAAGTGGTTGAATAAATTATGGTACATCCATAATCCAGAGGCTTATGCATTCCTTACAAAGAATGAGGTGGTTTATTCATCCTACTTGCTTTATAAACATATTTCACTACTTAAAACTCTCCAGGGCTTCCAGTTGCATTTAGGCAAAATTCAGGCTTTTTCCTCTGGTCTAAACACCCCGCATGGAGTGGTTGTGTCTACCTTTCTGACCCCAGGGTTGGCACCCTCCCCTCCTCTGTTTGGATTTGGCACAGTGGCTTTCTCCAAAGCTCCTCCTGGGCCTCCTGCAACTTCCTACCACAGGCTTTTTGCACTTGCTGTTCTCTCAGCTGGGACCGTTCTTCCCTTGGTCAATGTGCCTCAGTTTTAATTACAGTTTAAAACCACCTGCATCCAGGTTGCTTCCCAAACCAGCTACTTTAGACTCTCTGGGGTGGTAATGAGACATCAGATTATTGTGCTTTGGGTTGCTTGTGTGTTTTTAACACCCCACGTGGTTCTCTGTGCAACTGAGCCAGAGAACAGGGTGGCTCCTTTCCAGCATTCAGGGGGATAGTTCAAATATCATCTCCTCAGAAAAAGTAGACTTATGCTACCTTTTAAAAACTCTGCTAGCGGGTGCATACACTTGCTCGAGAGAGTGCAAGAAAGCATCCACTAGGAGGATGTGGTCGTGCTGCAATCCCTTCTCCTCCATTTTTCCCTACTTTTGCAATTTTGGGCATGCACACACATGCACCTAGTGTGTTTTTCAAGCCTCTAGGTCCAGGACTTGAACTGCACAGCTGGCCACGTAGGATCTAGCTGCCTAACCATCGTGCCATGGATTGGTCCAGTTACATTACTTTTAAAACTACAGATTCCATTTAGCAGATACAGTTTTAGAAGAAAAATATAAGCAAAAGATGAATATAAAATGAAACTGAATTTATAAATGTAATGATGACAAATGTGCCACAACATAACACTGAAAAGATGGCATAGAAAAACAAAACCAGGCCCTTAGCACATCAGTCAAACACTGTGGAGAGAGCTGAATCCCACATGGCTGACTGCAGTTCAAATCCCAGCCCTGGGGTTTGAAAAATCATACCAGATACATATGCATGCAAGCCTGGAATCTTGACGGGAAGGGGACTGTGGTATGATCAGACCCCATTGGTGATGCTTTCTCTCTCTCTCTCTCTCTCTGGTGAGCACACATGCCTTCTGGCATGAAAAACAAAACAAAAATTATTTTTAAATGGGCAAAGGGGACCTCACCTGATTGCTAACAGACCAGAAGCGGAGACGTCAATTCTCTTTCCCATTTTACAAGATGGCAGGTTAAAAAGCTTGAGAAGCCAGATACTAGGAGAAGAAACCTAAAGGCAAGAAGGCTGCTGTTAGTGGCAAGATTTAAAAGGGTGACCCTCAAGGCTAAAAAGCCCATTGAAGCCAAAACCCAGTCCTAGTCTGAGGCATTGGCAGATACTCCTGATCTGCTGTGTATTCCAGGAAGGCCATGTATAAGAGGAAATACTCTTCCATAAAATCAAAGAGTGAAAAGAAAATGAAGGTTCTTGCCATGATCACAAAACCAGTTGGTGGGGACAAGAATGGTGGTACCCAGGTGGTTACACTTTGCAAAATGCCTAAGTATTGTCCTACTGAAGAAGTGCTTCAAAAACTGTTGAACCATGGCAAAAACCCTTCAGTCCACATGTGAGAAAGCTGCGAGCCAGCATCCCTCCTGGGACAATTCTGATTATCTTCACTGGACACCACGGAAGCAAGAGGGTGGTTTTCCTGAAGCAGCTGAGTAGTGGCTTGCTACTTGTGGCTGGACCTCTGGTCCTCAATTGAGTTCCACTGCAAAGAACACACCAGAAATTCATCATTGCCACTCCACGAGAATTGATATTAGCAAAGTAAAAGTTCTAAAACACTTCACTGAAGCTTACTTCAAGAAAACGAATCTGTGGAAGCCCAGATGCCAGAAAGGTGAAATCCTTGACACAGAGAAGGAGAAATACAAGATTACAGAGCAGCACAAGGTGGACCAGAAAGCTGTGGACTTGCAAATTTTACCAGAAACCCAAGCTGTTCCTCAGCTCCAGGGCTGCCTGCAATCAGTATTTGCCCTTACAAATGGAGTTTGTCTTTACAAATTGGTGTTCTAAATTTCTTGCCAAGAACCTAATTAAATAACTGATACATTAAAAAAAAAAAAGTGCGCGAAGGACCAGAAGAGACATCTTTCAAAAAAACTCATAAAAATAGCCAGCAGATACATGAAAAGGTGCTAAACATCACTAATTATGAGGAAAATGTAAATCAAAACCGCAATGAGATATCACCTCACACCTGTTAGGATGGCTGTTATGAAAAAGACAAAAGTTACAAATTTGGTGAGGACATGGAGAAAATGGAACCCTTGTGTATTGGTGGTGGAGTTGTACAGCCATTATGAAAAACTGTAGGGAGGTTCCTGAAGAAATTACAACTGAATACCACATGACCTAGCAATACCTTCTCTGGGTATCTACTCAAATGAAATGAAATCACCTTATAAAGATTTCTACATCCTCATGTTTATTAAAACATTATTCACAATACCCAATAAAAGGAAATGACCAAAGTATCCATCAACCAATGAATGGGTAAAGAAATAGTGGAGTATATACACAATTAAATATTCTTCAGCCTTAAAAATGGGGCAGGTGGGTAACTGCCATTTGCAACAATATGGGTGAGTCTGGAGGATATTATGTTAAGTGAGATAAGCTGGGCACAGAAAGACAAATACTGCATGATCTCACGTCTATGTGGACTCTGAAAGAATTTGAATACATAGAAACAGTAGAAAGGAAAGGAAATGGACAGGGGCAGGGGCAGGAAAGGAAAGGGAATGGATACAGGTCAAAGGCACACACTTTAAGGACTGGATAGTGACGCAGCAGTCAAGCATGGTGCTCTGCAAGGCAGATGGACATGGGAGGGTTGCAGTTTTGCATCCAAGACCTCCCTGAGTAGGCCAGGCACACGTGTGCTCATGATCCAAGCTGGCTGAAACCACTGGTCAATCACGGCATCAAGAGCCTGTCAGAGACTCTCTGTATCTCTCAGAATCAATGAATAAACTTTGAAGAATACATTTTTTAAAACAGTACAAACTTGCAGTTGTGTACAATGAATAAGTCCAGAGATCTGATGCATTGCACCTAAGAAAAAGAGAGAGAGAGAGAGAGAACTGACGCGTTGCATAAGGACTATAGTTAATAATATGGTATTTGTACAGTGAAAATTTGCTAAGATGGTAGATTTTAGATGCCCTTATCTCTTTTTCTTTCTTCTTCTCTCTTCCACACAGTAATTATGTATAGAGATGAATATTTTAATTTAACTATAGGAATCATTTCATGATGTACATGTATATCAAAATAACATGTCGTGTACTTTAAATATGTCTGATAAAAAGAAAAGACAGCACAGCAATTTTGAGGGGGGTGGAATTTAAATTTAGTCTACTCATGTGCTAATTATGGTCTTGTACCAGTTATCTAATATTTCTTAGGCTCTATGAAAGGGGGATCATCATATTCAGCTTAGAGAAATATTTTTAAGAAATAAATGAGACTGTCAGTGGCACTCAGTGAACACTCTGTAAATAGCATTCATAATTGTGAAATAACAAATGATTGGCTGGAGCAGAAAGTGCTTCAGAAACCCAAAGAAAATAGAAATATCAGGTGTCTAGGGATTAGCAAGAGCTTCTCCAAGTTGGCAGATTTAATTGTGTCTTAAAATAAAGCTAGGATTTAGGCAAGGAGAGAGAATGGGGAGGGTTACAGGGGGCATTCTAGAGGAGTGGGAACAGGAGGAACAAAGGTTAGAGGTAGAATTTTGAGAGTGTGTTTGGGGAAGAGGGAGTTAAGCAGGAGGAGAGGGTTTGTGTCGGAAGACAGCACAGCAGTGTGTCAGGATGGGTGAGCCTTCTGCTTTCTGTCATGTGGCATCTTTTCAGTGCTGGCATTTCCCTGCATTAAATTGTGTGAGGAGTAAGTCTTTGATTGGAAGCAGATCTGTCCTGGTAGAGACAGGGAAGTGGGGGTGGTAGGAGCCAGGCTTTGGAGGGCCATTCCCCCCCCATGGGAACTTGTGTGGTCTCCCAGAGGCGGACTCTGGGGCATGGGTTACGGGACTCAAGGAAGCAAGCTTACAAGGTTTCTCAGGGTCAGACCACAAGCCAGGACCAAAGGGCAGCACTTGGTGCCCCCGTGGGACAACTCAACTGCTCTTAGAGGGAGCAACTCTGTGTGAGTCAGGTCCTGGCTGGAAATGACAGCAGATCCTGCCAGAAAACCGAGGAACAGCCAATGAAAAGGTGATTAGCAAAGGGGAGTCAGGGCTAAGGGGAAGTAACAAAGGATGGGAACAGCAAGGGATGGATGGATATGGAAAGGGAGAGAGCTGCAGGAATCTTGAAGGAGCTATCTGGCAGGGCTGTGGCTTTCTGCAGAGGGAGGTAATCAGTGCTAACCCATGGCTAAGCAGGAAGTGGGTTGGGGAATAGGTGCCCAGTTTCTCTTGTCTGCCCGCTCCTGCAGGTGACATCCTGCCACCCACACACACTGGCCCAGTTCAAGCCAGAAGGCAGGAACAGTTAATGATGCCGTCTACACAGCCAGCCTCCTGTGATTCAGAGACGGACAAGGAAGGTCGAGAGTGGATCTGTAATATCCAGTACAGAGAACAATGTTATGGAATGACAGTCTGTTACCCGCCTGTGTCTCCCTTAAGAGAACCACTTAGTGGATTCCCTCCACACCTCTCTCTCTACCCTTCCACCACCCCTCTGCACATCTAGTAGATCATCAAGCCTGGGCAATCGGACCTGGTAGTATCTCTCAGAAATACACTCTTCTCACATCACATACCTAAATCCCAGAGGTGTTAAAGATTTATGGCTTTATTTCTTAAAGCTAAAGGGACTGGATGAAAAGTTCCCTGGCTATTTACATAACCTTGGAGTAAAGGGAGAGTTTTTCAAAGCATGGCCTTAAAGGCAAAACCACAGAGGAGAGACTGATAGTTTGTACTACATAAAAATTGGAAACTTCCATTCGACAAAAACCACCATGAACAAAGTTGAAAAAGCATCAAAAACTAACCCCCAAAATAAAATTCAAGCAAATAAGAAAACACCATTTCAGCAAATTTAAGTAAAAAGAGTACTGTCTAAATATATAAAGGTTTCATACAAATAGATAAAAACTGACCCAAATTGGGGGAAGAGGGAGTTAAGAGGAAAACTAAACAAATAAGGGAAAAGCTGTGAAAATAAAAATAGGCTCACAGGCAAAGGACACGAACAAGATTGATGGAAGAGGGAAAGCAGCTTGATAACAGCATACGGAAAAATGTTTCAACGCTCCATCTGAGAAATGCACATTGTAACAGGAAACTTTCTCCAACCAAATTCACAAAGATTTTAAAATTTTTTGTTTATTTCCAAAGAGAAGGAGAGAGGGAGAGAGAGAGACAGAGAGAGGGAGCGAGAGAGAGAGGCACCCCTGACTGCGTCATCATTGCAGAATCTTACAATCCAAACCAGGATCTGGAGTTTTCCCCTAGGGCCTCCAGAATTGAGCAGCAATGCCCCTACTACCTGTGCACTGTGGCTAGGCCACAAAGATTTTTTTTTTTTTTTAGAGAAGTGTATGAGCTCACTACAGAGACAGAGAGAAAGGGAGAGGAGAAGGCACCCCCATAGGGCATGGTTACTCTGAAATCCCTTCTTTTCCATCTCTCCCTCCTTTCAGGATTTTGGGCACGTACACATACATGCCCAGCGTATTTCTCAAGCCACTGGGTCTGGAACTCAAATTTTGTGGTTGGCCATGTGGTATCCAACTGCCTTAACCACCAAGCCATTGAGCCATCCCACAAAGATTGTTTTTAATGAGAGCACCTGGCGCAGGCAGGGCTCCAATGAGAGGGACCCTCATGAATTACTTAGAGGAGTGTAAATTATAAAAATTTGCAAGGCAATTGACAGTTAAGTATTGAGAAGCTAAATATTCCTCCCCCTTGACCCAACATTTTCACTTCTCAGAATCTGTCTAAACACGTTGCTACTTCCAAGATGAAGTCTTAGAAGTCTCCAATTGAAAACACCAGTGTAGGGACCAACAGGTGGTGTGGAGATTAGGTTGCTGACTCCCACATGGCAGTTCAAGTCCTGCACTTGATGGCTTTTCACTTTCTCTCTCTCTCTCTCTCTCTTTTCCTAAACCAAATTAAGAAAATATTATTTTTTTCTTTTCCAGCTGGAACCATGGAGGGTGTTCAAGGGAAGGAAAGAAAGGCTCCTGCTTGTGGCAGAAGCCAACAAGAAAAAGGTTCTTCTGTGCCAGAAAACCCTTAAGAGAAAGTGAAGGAATTTTGCGGAGCTGAAGATTAAGCCCTTGCGAAAGAAGTTTGCTCAAAAGATGCTTCAAAAAGCAAGGAGGAAGCTTATCTATGAAAAAGCTAAGCTCTATCATAAGGAACATAGATGTACAGAACTGAGATTCACATGGCCAGGATGGCAAGAAAAGCTGACAACTTCTATGTACCTGCAGAACCCAAATTGGCGTTTGTCATCAGGATCAGAGGTATCGATGGAGTGAGCCCAAAGGTTCCAAGGGTGTTGCACCTTCTTCAACTTCGCCAGATCTTCAATGGTACCTTTGTTAAGCTCAACAAAGCCTCAATTAACATGCTGAGAATTATGGAATCATATATTACATGGGGGTACCCAAACCTGAAGTCAGTAAATGGAACTGATCTACAAGCATGGGTAAAATCATTAGGAAGCAAATTGCTTTGACTGACAACTCTTTGATTGCTCACTCTTGGTAAATTCAGCATCATCTGCATGGAGACTCTGATTCATGAAATCTATACTATTGGAAAACGCTTCAAAGAAGCAAATAAACTCCTGTGGCCCTTCAAATTATCTTCTCCAACAAGGCAGAATGAAGAAAAAGACCACTCATTTTGTAGAAGGTGGAGATGCTGGCAACAGGGAAGACCAGATCAACAGACTTATTAGAAGGGTGAACGAAGGTATCCACCATGATTGTTTTTGTAATCTGGTCAGTAAATAAACAGAGTGGCTGGTTTCAAACTGCAATATATAGTTGTATTAGTAACTTTTTTGTTAGCTTGCTTCTGCCTTCCCTTAACTATTATGGCACATCTTAGTGCTTGGTAAAATTAAACCAAAACTCCTGCAAGACTAGGGTCCATTTTTCATTTTGTGAAAATCACTTAGGAATTTTTGAAAAGTTTTTCCTACACCAGAAAGGCCTGTTTCTCCTTTGAATTTTGCTGAGTAAAAATGGGTTTATTTGAAAACTTATTTCAAGGCACTCATGCATGTTTTGTAGGTAAGGTAATAAAATAAAGGTCAGTGCTCACTCACACACAAAACAAATAAATAAATAATTCTTTAAAAACATAGAAACTACCACAGCAGGGTGTGCAAAAAGAGAAACCAAGACAGCGGAGACATATGCAATTAGATAGATAAATATGCAAGCAGGTATGTAAATAAATGTGTACATTATCTATAGTTAGTATGTACTGGTTGCTATGAGACCCTGTAGAAGAGAGAGTAAGCAACCTCTATAGGAATCCAGGTTGATGAACGTCTCAGTATGTTACATACCTTTCCAGGTTCTTCTCCCACATGTCTCCAGCTGACATCTGCCATCTCACTGATGCAAAACTTCCTGTTCTTTCCAGGATACACCCCTGCTCTTTCTTGCCTCTGGACATTCCCTGCTCAGAATTGCTTTTGTTTAGAAACCCTCCACCACCTTCTTGGCTTGGCTAGCTTAGTTCACTCTTCTGGAATCAGGCTGTCAGAGGGTTTTCCCCGATTCTTATCTAGATTGAGTTAATTTCTCTTCCTCATGTTCTCATAGCAACCAGTTCATACTAACTGTAAATAATTTATACGTTTATTTACATACCTGCTTGCATATTTATATATCCAATTGCATATGTCTCCACAGTCTTGGTTTCTCTTTTTGCATCCCGTACACTGGTGATTTTCAACTGAGGACAATTTTGCTCTCCTAGGGGACATTTGGCAATATCTGGAAACATTCCTAATTGTTGCATCTGGGAGGACGGGGTGCTACTGGAATCTAGTGTGTAGAAGCTGGGGAGGCTGATAAATATCATACAATGTACAGAAGAGTCGCCTGCAATAAAAAGTTATCCTGCCAAAGTATCAAAAGTGCTAAGGTCGAGAATCGTTGTCCTAAACCTAATTGTCACCTAACTTTGGAACATAAAAACCTATATATACCAAGGCCAGCAGGTGGTGTAATGGTTAAGGTACTAGACTCCCATGTAGTGGACTGTGATTTGAGTCCTGGACCTGGCAGCTTTAAACTCAAGCCAGGTGTGTGTGCATGCATGCTCAAAATCCTGAGAGGAAAAGGAATTGTGGCATGGCCATTTCTCTGGGAGGTGATTTCTGGCTTTCTGTCTTTCTGTCTCTCTTTCTAGTGAGTGCATGCACCCTATAGCAAAAATCTCTAATATATATACATTTATATATCAAAACCCCCTCAAAGAGATAAACTGACAAAAGAAGCTGGCCCTTTAGCCTAGTGATTAAGGGGAGGAAGCTGGATCCTACATGGCCAGCTGCAATTTGAATCCTGGTTCTGTCGGTTTGGAAAGCACACCAGGCATGTGTGCATGTATGCCAAAATCCTGACAGGACAGAGAGACAGAGGAGAAGAGATGGTGTGCACCCATTAGGGGTGCTTGCTTTCTCTCTCTGTCTCTCTCTGCCAAGCACTCACACCCTCTGGCAATTAAAAAGGAATTTTTAAAAAACTGACAAAACTATATAAATCAGGGGTCCCCAAACCCCAGGCTGTGGACTGTTGCTGGTTCATGACCAGCTGGGTCCCTGTCTACTCACCTGCACGGTGAGGGGTAGGCTGTGGGAGGCTGCTTCTGTGTTTGCAGTCGCCCCACATCCCTCACTCACATCACTCCCCATCCTTGCTGCCTGGGCTCCACCTCCTGCTGGGTCAGTGCATATCAGATTCTCATGGGAGCAGGAACCCTGCTGTTGTGTGATTGTTTCATTGTGTATGGCAGTGTAGTAGGGGTGGTGATGGGGTGCATGGTGGATATGGAGCGTTTTGGTCATCCCAAGACCAATCCCCATTCCTTCCTCACTTGTGGAGGTATTGTCTTCCACAGGCTGTTCCCTGGTACCAGGAAGATTGGGCACCACTGACATAATGAAATAATGAACCACGGTAACACACTTTTAAATCCCAGTTTCTTCTTCCACAGGATGGGCAGAACAGTATCTATGGCAGAAAGTGACAGGGACCGGGTGTGCTGTTGCAGGTGTCCTTAAAAGAAACTAGCATTTCATCAGTACTAGTTCATCCTAACAATGAAATGCAGAAGCCAAATCACAGACCAGGATGTTCTGGTGGTGAAATGGATTCTGAGGCCTTACTAGTCAGACCCCTTCATTTTACCACTGAGGAACCCCAATCTAAAATGGCTAGCAACCTACCTAAGTCATTGGCCTCTGATCTGAGTTTCCAGTGCCACAGCAAACCACATTTTACATCCATGCACAAGAAAGAAATTGTAAGCTAAATCTTCTGTAAAACAAATAATTATCTTTTTTGGTTTGGCTTGTAAAATGTAGTTTTCATAGATATGTATACAATTCTCTTAAAAATAGTTAGAATACTAACAGCACAATGATTCAATTGAGTAATGTTACGAGTTTTACAGGAGTTTATTTTAAAATTACATTTTTGCATTTATGCAAAAATTGCCACATGTATTAAGATACAAAGTTAAACAAATCATACATTCTTTCTACTGTAAGAGATATAGTTAGAATCCAGAATGACAATTTAGTTCGTCATAAGCCTCTTGAATATTAACAGGCCTTCTGGCATCTGTGCTAAAAATGAACTGCCTTGTAATGATTTAGTTCTTCTTCCCTGCTCAGTTGCTAATACACACAATAAAATTTCTTAACAAAATGTAACTTACAGGCACCATTCGATCTGAGATCTCAGATTCTGACATGTTATGACTTTTAATATGAACACCAGTATAACCAGAATTTAAACAAATTATGGCAAATAAATTAAAACATTTATATTTTAACATCTATAGACTTTATTAGGTGTTCCTTATACAGTCATCTGGTATGTTTAAAGAGTGAGCAATCATATAAAAGGAAATATGGTCATAACTGATTGAAGTAATAAAATCCTGAAACTAAATAGCATCTCATAATTCATTGCACAGCATATATTAGATTTCATTACATCAGTATGTAGCTTAGTAGTAAATTCTCCTGACGGCCATAAACCTCTAAGGTGTTGTCATCCTGAAAAATGAAGGGGAGGGAGGTGATGGGGATGCAGAATGGATAAATCTTCAGTGCTTTTAAGTTCTAAAGTTGTAGTGTATCACCACCTAGTGGCAGAATTTCGTGCCTTTTTTTTTTTTTTTCTTGTTTTCTTTTTTAGGTTTTTGCCACAGGACATGTGTGCTTACTAGAGTGGGGAAAGTGAAAAGTACTCCTTGAGGGAATGGCTATGCCACTATTCTTTCTTTTCCATTATCCTCCTGGGATTTTTGGCAGGCATGTGCAAGCATCCAGCATGATTTTCAAGTTGCCAGGTCCAAGACTCAAACCATAGTCAGCCATGCGGGAATCCAGCACACCTTAACCACCACACCACCAGCTGTCCCACATGCCTTGTTTTAAAGGAACTTTCTCTTTCTTTTCCTAAAAAATTACATGTCTCATTTTCATTCTAATTGTATTCACCTCGAATCCTTTGGTTCTAACGGTCCGTGTGGCCCATACAGTGTAAACTCATCTGCTTTTCACCAACCAAGTGGTCATGGATTTGGTTGTGATAATCTTTATGTTCATTTGACTTTTAAATTTTAACTACGTTAGTTATTTTCAAAGGATGTCTATAATCTTAAGAACACCATCCTGGGGCTGGCAGGTGGCATGGTGGTTAAGGGTGCTGGAATCCCACATGGTTATCTTTCTCTTCATCTCTGGTCAAATTAAAATAAATAAAGTTAAATAAAATAATTCTTTTTTTAAAAAAAAACCATCATATAGTGAATTATTTGGAAGGATTAGTATGGCTAAAGGAACTTTGAACTTTGGCCCAGTTTTTGTTTTTATTGCTTAACCTTTTAGCAAATCAGAATTAGTGGAAAGTTAATGCTGTAAGGGAGCAGCTACATGAAATCATTACCAAAATCTAAACTTTGGATTTTATTAAGATTCTAGAATTTAAAAACAGGAAAAGGTGATATTAGTGGAGATTCCTTTGCTAACATGTTGGTACCATTCACAGGGCATCATATAAGTACTTAGGGCATAAGAAGTCAGTTCAGAATTTTTTTTTAAGGAATTATTTTAACTATTTATTTATTTACTTATTTATTTTATTTTGACCAGAGAAGCTGGGAGTTGGGGGGGAGAGAAAGTGAGAAAACAAACTGCCAGGTCCAGGACTCAAATCATGGTGGGCCATGTGGGAGTCCAGCACCCTTAACCAACATGCCACTTGCCAGCCCCCACTTCAGAAATGTGCTAACATTTCCGGGCAGTATGGAATTGGGCCCAGTCAACATTCTGGAATCTGAAGCCCCACCACGGATTACTCTGCTTCCTATACCCCAATAACAAAGTTTCAGTCATCCTAGATAATACACTCAACAGTGAGCACAAGTTGGCTGTCTCGCTTTTAATTGGAATTGCAAAGTACAGTAAAATAGAAAAACTGAACATAGGCCACTTTGAGTAAACAAATCTGTCTTTGAGGTCTAGGAAAATCATAGATTCAAAACCTAGGCTAATCTCCAATTTTGAATAATAAAAGTTATTAAACATTTTAAATTGTGCAAACCAGATTAACAGGACTTGTAATGCTGGAAGTTTAAAAACACTGCCAATTGAAAAGGTGAAATGAGGAGACTCCAAAGTCTTAGTTGGGCTCCATTCTAACCAACACTAATGTACCAATCAAATATCCACCTCTTATCATCTCAGGTGATGGGCATTTCACTCAAGGAGGTCAGCCTTGCAAGGTGAGTAGACAGACCAGGAATGAGAATGCCATATCGGAGATGGCAGGAGGAGAGGACCCCAGACCTCAGCTCCTGGTCAGCTATTGGATTTAATGGTACTTGGTATTTTCCCAAACTATTCTTCCTCCTAGTCCGATTAAGATGCCAACCTTTAATAGTGTGTGCCAGGAACTGCTCTAAGTGCTTGTTACAGAACAAAGTAAGTTAATTTTCACAATCCTGTAAAATAGGCTCTACCATCAGCCCTATCTCAGAACCAAAGAACGTGGGCACAGAGAGGTTCCATTGTATTCGTAAAGTACAAGGTGAGCAAATGGGTTCCCACCTACGCAGCTGAATCCAGAACCACTCTCTTCTGCCTACAAGATGACAAGCTTCTGTGTTTGACATTCCCATGGGAATTTCTCAAACAGAACAACTGCTGGTGACTAGGCCTTCTTTTCCAGATGAAAGGATTTCACCTAGAAATTAACAAATCCTCATGCAAATCCTACTCTCTCACTGAGCAAAGTACTTGTTTTACTTAGTCTCAGTATTTATAACAATGAAGTATAATTTCAGCAAAAAACATCAACATAATGCCCTATGACTTTTGAAGGACTTTCACATACTCTCATTTAGAAGAATCAGAAGTCAAGTGATGTTGAATAGGAACATACTTTGGCCTTAGGGGTGGCCTCTCATGAAATCAGGAGTTGCCCTACTGTCCTGCTACACTTTCTCTCTTGAGCAGATGGATAACCGAGAAGTTAGGCTCTTCTTCCTGTTATTCCTCAACTTGGTCTTTCAGTGGTGCCCTTAGGCTCACTTCAAATGTTCACAGCATGAATAAGCAGGAATTTTAGGGTTGGCGCTGTCTCCCTCTCCCCACACTACTTTGTAGTGTTAAGGTTAGGGATGCCTCTGTTCTGGTCTCCTTGTAAAGATGCACATTAATGTCTGAACAGACCAGTCTCTTGCAAAAATGATCTCCAAGTTACAATTTTAAAAGCCTTTGGAGAATCCTAATCAAGGAACTTTATGAGCATGCAATACTCTTCTGGACAATCCATGGTCTCAACCTCATTCTGACCGTAGTACTACACTAAAACTTTTTTTTTTTTTTGGAGAGATTTTCACTATAGGGTGTGTGCGCTCACCAGACAGAGACACAGAGACAGAAAGCGAGAAATCACCCCCCAGGGGGGATGGTCACACCGCAATCCCTTCTCCTCCATTCTCCTCTTGGGATTTTGGGCATGCATGCACATGTGCCTGGCATGAATTTTAAGCCACCGGGTCCAGGACGTGAACCGTGGTCGACCACGTGGGAGTTCAGTGACATAGCCATTATGCTAACTGCTGGTCCCTAAAACTTTTTTGTAATGTGACTTGATCCTTTTCTCAAAAACCTCCAGGAAGACTAGATTCCTGGATTGTTTCAATCTCCACTGTGCTAGGGAACACACCAGTGATGGGAAATTCAAGGACACAGCCTACCTACTGCTCTTCAATCCAGTCTTCCTAATGATCTTAAATGATTTAGGAAGATTGTTTCATCTCATTGCCAGCTACCATTTAACCCACAGGAGCCCCTAGTGCAGGGGGTCATGCAAGACAAGGGATCCTATAAACAACCTAAGGCTTTTGGAATTAGAGTAAAGATCTGCTATTGCCTTTCTCATTCTAAAATTACTGGTCCAGCTGAGGTGGTACAGGCTGGTAGATGCTGCTACTTACAGGCTGAGGCCACAGGGGAGGCCCAGGTTTGATTACTGGTCCATCCTAACAGCTGGACACAGCAGCTATACCTGTAGTCCCAGCTACTTGGAAGGCTGAGGCAAGGGAATTGCAATGTAGTAAGACCCTTCTTTAAAAAAAATGTGATGACTACTCAATTATTTTGAAAAATTAAGTGTCAGGGCCAGCAGGTGGTGTGGTGGTTAAGAATGCTGGACTCCCACATGGCCAACCATGGTTTGAGTCTTGGACCTGGTGGCTTGTTTCTCACTCTCTTGCTCTGTCCCTCTCTTGTCAAATTAAAATAAATAAAATTAAATAAAGCAATTTTAAAAATTAAATATCAGAGGCCCCGCGCCTAGGCTGCAACCGGCGGCGGGTCCTGCGCGCGCCCCCCCACAGGCTCGGGCAAAGGCAGCGGCGGGGGG
>NW_006198305.1:3237473-3252305 GCF_000334495.1 Tupaia belangeri chinensis
AGTGAAAGAGAGGGTGAGAGAGAAAGAAAGTGAGAAAGCAAGCGGCCAGGCATTGGACTCCAACCACAATCAGCTATGTGGATGTCCAATACCCTTTACCACCACATCACCTGTTGGCCCCCTATATGACAATAGAATGCTCTTCAGTCATTCAAAAAACGGAATTCTGTGGCCAGCCAGTAGTGTGGTGGTTAAGGCAGCTGGATCCCACATGGCCTACTTTGTGGTTCAAGTTCTAGGCTCGATGGTTTGGAAAACATGCAAGGTACATGTGCATTTGTGCCCAGAATCCCAAGGAGAGAAGGGAGGAGAAGGGATTGTGATGTGACCATCACCCCTGAGGGTGATTTCTCACTTTCTCTCTCTCTCTCTCTCTCTGGCATGTGCACGCACCCTATCGCAAACTAACGTGAGACTGAGACAAAGAGAGAGAGAAAGAGATTTTGATGCAACATAGATGAACCTGGAAGACATAAGGTTAAATGAATGAGCTATGCACAAAAAGAAAAATTCCATATTCTCATGCATATGTGGAAACTTAAAAAGTTGTCTTCATAATGGGAGGGGGGGCGGAAGGCATGGAGGGCAACCATGGATGCCAGGGACAATGGAGGAGGAAGATGGGACATAGCAGAGGGTGGGGGATGGGGAATCAGGGATGGCAAGACAAAGGGCAAGGTATGCAGGATGTAAGAATTGGAAAATTATTTGCTGAGAACATGTATGTTGATGTGCTTGATTGAACCAATGCACGGTGTATTTTGGATGGAAAATTCATTGGTGTGTTGTGATTGTGTATAGTGAATTAATGTAGAAAAAAAAAAGTTAAAGGAGGCCATCTATATAAATTATTAGAAGTCATATTAGAAGCATCAACATCCCAACAAGTATTAAAACTTCTTTTGATTATTACAACATTGATAGATTGTCAGAGAAAAAAAATGGTAGGCATAACTTAATGTCAAGGGAATAAATTAAAATGTTTAATTTGAGGCCAGCAGGTGGCATGGTGGTAAAGGTGCAAAAGAGAAAAAAAAAAATTAAATATCAGAGAAGAGGAAGAATATAAGACAATATTTGTTCACTAAAAGATACTTCCTGCCACTATTTAGTGTTTTCTTAGTTTTCCTTTAACAAAGATTTGGGAATTTTATTTACCTAGTTATACCTTTCCTTTTACACCTAGCATCATAAGAAACTTGTTTTAAAACTACCTTCATCAGTGCAATTTTTCTTTCTACTATAGCCTAATCAAACCCTATTGGAAATTTACAATGCTCCAAATGTTCACTCTTATCAGCAATACAATGAAGTTTTCATGAAATAGCACTGCATTAAGGTTTCCAGTTTAGCTTTGGAGCCATATATTATCTCTGATGCAACTTGGGCATGCTGCTTCATCTCGGTAAGCCTTAGTTTCCACATAAGTACATAGTATTTGTACCTCACTGCATTGTGAAACTGATGATTACAAAGTGCACAGGGCCTAGTATAAAATAACCAAAATAATCACTCAAAATATTGGCTGCTTTTGAAGTTAATTTGGCAGTTACTGATACATGTTGCCAAAATATTTTTTCCCAAATGTATAATACCTATCAGTAATTCATAAGATTCAAATATATTTAAAAAAAGATCTGAGGAAAAAACTGGAACACTGAGATGTGGGATGGTTCTTGATTTTCCAGTAATTTTCATCTTAGTTGCTTATTGTTAGAAGTTTGAAAGGAAAGCACCGTGACACAAAAATAGCTACCTTAACAACTGATTTGTAAATAGTCCCTCATTAAAACATCTTTTAACACTGGCATCTGCCAACACCTCTATCAGTTGCTCTGTGATTCCAACAATTCAAATTGATTGCAAATTCAAAAATCACAAAATACTTTTTTTTTTTTGTGAGAGGTTTTCGCTATAGGGCGCGTGCGCTCACCAGACAGAGACAGAAAGACAGAAAGCGAGAAATCACTCCCTAGGGGCGATGGTCACGCTGCAAACCCTTCTCCTCCATTCTCCTCTCAGGATCTTGGGCATGCACGCACACACATTTTAAGCCACCGGGTCTGGGATGCGAACCGCGGTCGACTACGTGGGAGTCCAGCGACATAGCCATTACGCTAACTGCTGGTTCCCAAAAATCACAAAATACTTTTAAGAACTGTTTTGAGGGACCAGCAGATGACATAGTGCTTATGTCGCTGGACTGTGTAGTCCCAGTTCAAGTCCTGGAACTGATGGCTTAAAACTCATGGCAGGTGCATGTGATTTCATGCCCCAAATCCCGAGGGAAAGATGGAGAAGGGATTATGGCATGGCCATCCCCCGGGGGTGATCTTTCTCTCTTTTTTTCTCTTATCTGTTTCTCTGGCAAGTGCATGTGCCCTATAGCAAAAAATTTCTCCAAAAATTGAGAAAGTTTACGATGCTTTTACTGAACAAAACCATTATTAAATAATGCTATAACTTAGACTAGACAAAAAACAACAACAAAAAACCCCAAACAACTGACAAGAATGATTTCAGGAAAGGTGTCTCAAAATACATAGTCTGAATATCAAAGAGAGACTCTTAAGAATTTAATGAGGTTTCCTGATAATTTAGCAAAACTTTTGAAATCAAGGCAACCTTGAGGACCATACTGCAAAGGTCAAACATAAACATCTTTCCGACATTTCATGTTGTGGAAAAAAGCAAATATATCCTCACATTTGTTTCATAAACTTTAAAAATGTAATACAAAATTTCTCACATTCTGCTGTGTTTTTTGAGGCTTAGATCCAAACGTTCCCATTGCACACAACAGTCTGTGGAACAGTGTCAACCACAGGTTCTATAGGGTTCCTTCCCTGCTGTGGTTCCATGCTCTCACTTCCACAAAAGGAGGCATTTCAGAATTCAGGGGTAAGAATGATGACATTACTAAATACTTATTTAAACAAATTAGCTTATAATCTTAAAACTTTTAATTAATTAGATCCAACTCTTAAAATATACTATATAAGTTTCTGAAGTGGAAAAGTCACTGAAATATGGGGAGAATCTTTTGCCCTTGTATTTTTGACTATTTTTCTCATGTCAACTTTTTGTTTTCAAATCTATGTATTAGTACAAGAATACACCTATATAAAATATATACCCCTACTGGGGTGCATACATCATTTCTTTTTAAATGGTATAATGCAAAGGTCAAATCTTTAGGACAGTAGTTGAAGAGGCTGTTTCTTAATCTTGGAAAACTAAGGGAGAACCCTCTCTCTTTTCATTCAGGAGCATCTGAAACAGAAACAGGAGAGCCAGTCTGCTCAGGAAAAACAGAATCACTGCTATTTGCTTATTGTTCCACATTCCATATCTGCAAATTAGATGCAGCTTCCAAGTTCCCTGCTAATGTACAAAGCAATCCAAAGGAAGCTATTCTACTTGGTAAAATGTTACTTGTTTCAGTAAATTGAGAGCTTACCCAATCAATGAGGAAAACCAACTAAAGTGGCCTCTCAGCAACACGGAGCAATTAAAACACTAAAAATGTCAGATTTTTTAAAAGCACTGTGACGGACAAGTGAAGTTAGTGATACAAGCCCAGGTTTAGAATTAAAAAACTCCAACAATGTTTATAATAGACATTTATTTAAAGTAATACACCTGCCGACCAAATTATTTTTAAATTAAACTTTTCAGGTTCGACCCCCACTTCATGAAAATACTTTAAGAACAACCGCATCCACGATTGCACTCTAGTTACTTCTTTGCCCACTCTTCTCTCTCTTTTCTTTCCCGAATAACCTCTTTTAGATATGGTTCAAGGTAGAAATTATCCTAAAAAATGAATAAAAGAACAATATTATATTCATCATCGTATAATGATATATTCCAAACACTCAATAGGTTTTAAACACAAAAGAAACCCATCAAAATTAATTGCTTTTTATTTCCAATTTTCAAAAATATATTCTCAACCAGACTAAGAACTGTTTTTAAAATGTAAGAATCCACAAAAATACTGTATTTAAGGTGCTTTTGGTAGAGAAAGAAAAAGAAATGTGTCTATGAGATCTAGGTTAGTTTCAGTACAGCTTAAGAGATAAGGGTTGGCTTCACAGAAGTCCTCCGTGGGAGCTGCAGGGACACGACAGGCTGATCATTTGAACATCGAAACCTCTTTTACCAATCAGGGAGAAGAGTGTAGAGGGAGAACTGCAATGGCCTAGGCAGAAGACTTGGATTCTAGTCCTGGCTGTCAATATTGGAGACTTACTCAGTGATTTTGGGAAGAATCACTTTACCTCTAGGTCTGTGTGTTTTTCTCTAAACTGGAGCTAACACTTGCTCTACTAACTTCAAAAGGGTATTTGTTTGACACAACTCTGGGAACTTGACAGCACTATACAAATAAAAGTGTTTCTCTTGTTTCTAACACTGAATCCTTAGTAGTCAACACTGTCATAGAAGAGTCATTCTACCTCCTCGTATTTTGTCCACTGCTCTTTAGGCAATATCTGCTGCCTCATGGTCAAGTCCAGGGCTCTCTTCATGCGAAACACCCTGTCATTATAAAGGTTCTCAGGAAGTCTTCTTATGGCTTCCTTCACATCTTCATTCTCGTATATCGTATCATCTCGCATTAACCCTATGATAAGAAAGAAGAGCAGCGATTAACCGTGCATCTCAAAAAACAGGGATTTATTTTTAGTGAGTAAAATATTTTGTTTCTAACATTTAATGTCTTTATGACTTATAACTTAAGACTTGGGGGTGAAATATCAAGAGTTCCAATCATTAGTTACAACGGAAACCCAATGTATTTCATACCTATAATGGCATTATTGCTTAAAATTATAGGTTTCTTACATAAGAAAAAAATTCACACTTAAACTAATTTAAAAATTATTTTAAATGTCTGCCCTGTTGTCAAACATCTATCGGCCACCCCATCTTGGGCCAGGTGATGGCACAACAGTAGATCCACAGGGGCAAGGTCCTGGGTTTGTTCCCCTAATCTCCTTGAGTATACCAGGCCCCATCATCCAGGACAGCTAAGACTAGGCTGTGGAGTGAGAATCCTTTGGGAGTGCCTGCCTCTCTCATGGAATAAATAAGCTTTAAAAAAATAAATAAATAAACCATATTTTTACTTGAAATTTGAGATCAAGGTACTAAAGAATCTTAAAGTGATAGTATACTAAGGAACCACTTAATGACAGTAACAATTTCCATCAAACTTCAATAGCAAAAGATAAAGTTCAACACAAATTATATGGTTCTAAAAAAGTGCAAGAATCATAATTGTAAAGATGTGAGAAAAATCTCAGGACCAGCAAATAGTGTAATAGTTACATCGCTAGACACCCATGTAGCCAACCACGGTTTAAGTCCTGAACCTGGTTGCTTGAAACTCATGCAGGGCATGTGTGCACGCATGCCCCAAATCCTGAGAGGAAAATAGAGAAGGTACTGAGGTGTGGCCATCCCCCTGGGAGATTATTTCTCGCTTTTTGTCTCTCTGTCTCTCCAGCAAGCACACAAGACCTACAGCAAAAATCTTTCTCAAAAAAAAAAAAAAAAAAAAGAAAAGGAAAAAAAGAAAAATCTCTATATTCAATATTCATAATAACTTAAATTTTCATATTTTAAGTGGAGGGGCCAGTGAGTGGCATGGTGGTTAAGGATGCTGGACTCCCAAAAGGCTGGCTGCAGTTTGACTTCTAGACCTGGGGGCTTGCTTTCTCACTCCCACCCCTTAACCACTCTTTCTCTCTATCCCTATCTGGTCAAACTAAAATAAATAAAAGTAAAATAAAATAACTCTTTAAAACAAAAAAATTTTAAGTGGAAAAGTTAGAAGAGGGAAAATGTTAAGTGTCTTACTACCATAAATCATTTCCAACCTCAAGCATTTTAGAAAATTTTATCCCTCTCCCCTGAAAAGAAAAAAAAGAGAAATAGATTTAACTTAACAATAAAATATGATCTAACTTTAAAATCTTCTGATATACATAGGAACAAAGTATGTTTTTGAACCATAGTAACTCTTGCAAAAGCACTACTCTAAGGGAAAAACAAACAAACAAACAAACAAAAACAGAAGATACTTACCCAGTTTATTGAATCCTGCAGCATTGAAATACCATTTTCGAATACCATCCAGCCACCGACCTGATGATGAAACTGATAAGAGCCACACTATTATTACTACAGCTTACTTACACTGTATGAATTAATCAGGTAAGCAAGAAATATATATTTTTAAGTTTTTATTTAACTTGCTTATAGGGCTTATGTACTTGTCAGTGAGGGACAGAGAGAGAGAGAAGGAAAGTGAGAAAGCACCTCCTGGGAGGATGGTCCTTCTCCTCCATTCTACTCTTAGGATTTGGGGCATGTTTAATGGCTGGCATGGTTCTAAAGCTGCTGGATCTGAGACCTGAACTGTGCAGTCAGCCATAAGGGCTCCAGCTGCCTTAACCATCACTTCACCAGCTGGCCTGCAGGCAGTAGCTTTACCGTTATGTTGCTGGGGGCCAGCAGGTGGTATAGTGGTTAAGGCACTGGAACCCCACATGACTGACTGTGGTTTGAGTCCCAGACTCGGTGGTCTGAATCTCACTCCAGGTGCATTTGAGTGTGCATGTGTGCCCAAAATCCCAGGAGAATGGAGAGGGAACTGCAGTGTGGTCATCTCTAGAGGGTGATTTCTCACTTTCTCCCTGTCTCTCTCCAGCAAACATACATGTCCTATGGCAAAAGCACAAAAAAAGAAAAGAAATACATGTATCTTGTTGAAGAATGCAAACATTTAAAAAAAGGTTATACTTTATATACTGAAGGTTAAAATAAAAAAGCTTGGTTATTTATGAGCAAAAGTCCATTCCAGGTAAAAAATATTAAGACGCCAAGTCATGGGAGAAGTGAGGGAACTCAAATAACTAATAAGATACATGGACACAATCACTAGCACTCCAGTCTCTCAACACCTGGGCCCTAACAGCCCTCCACTACCATCAGAATTGAAGAGATGGGAAAGGGGTTTGAACTATATCAATCATTTTAGTTTCTGAAATAATTCTTTTCAAAGAAGTTGGAGTTGCATGAAAACAGAGGCAAGATTTTTAAGACATACTGACAAATCTAAATGACCTCCATCCTTTAAAATTTGTATTATACATTACCATTATTTCGATTGGCTGTCCTCTTTAAAAATATATGTATTTTAATATAATTTGCCATTTAAACATTAATATGGACTAGTAAAAGAAGCCCACTTTCCTCTTCCTAATCAGCTAACTTTCTATTAAGAGAATGGATAATTGAAAGTGGATGACAGGGTGCCAGCAGGTGGCATGGTGGTTAAGGTACTAGACTCCCACATGGCCAACTATGGTTCAAATTCTGGACTTGCTTTCTCACTTTCTTTCTCTCTCTCACACACATGTGCCCTATAGCTAATGAAAAAATAAATAAAATAAAATTAAATTAATTCTTTTTTTTTTAAAAAGATGATGGGCCAGCTCCAAATAGAAGCCGGATCCCATATAGTGATCACAGTCTGGAATCCCCAGCCCTGGGGGCCTGAAGCCCCTGGGTAGGTGGATGTGTGTCCAAGATCTGATGGGCTAGAGGAATGAAGGAGGGGTATCACCACATTACTAGGCCAAGAGAGGGTGCTCATCTCTCTTTCCCATGTGCATGTACACACACTTTATCATGAATAAAAGGGGAAAATTTAAAAAAAAAAAAAAAGGATGAGAAATAAGGTAATATTAAATTCTGGTGAATAGGACTGAGTCTGATGAGGTAATGCAATAGGAGATAAGGAAAACATGGTAATACCTGATGTTTACAGAGCAGATAGATATAGTACAGAAGAGGAGGCAGAGCAAGTTTAAATTTTCTCATGAGCCAGCAGGTGGTGTGGTGGTTAAGGCAATTGGATTTCCCATGGCCAACCTCATGGTTCAAGTCCAGGGATTGGGGGGTTTGAAAAACATACTGGGTATGTGTACTTGTCCAAAATTCCAAGAAGAGAATGCTGCATGGCTATCCACCCAAGGGAGTGATTTTTCACGTTCTCTCTCTTTTCATCTCTCTCTTCCCTGCCCTAGAGCAACAACAACATATCTAAAAAAATTTTTTCTTTCATTATTTTGTCTAGGGCTAGCCCCTTCCACTCTTCCACTTATTAGTATTACCACATTGCAAATTTGATGGCTTTCAGAAATCTCCTTGGAAATTAGGAGCTACATATAAAATGGCTTCTAAAAACAAACTTACAGAAGACAAATTGTCTGTAAACATATTTGCCCGTGATTATCACTGATATACACTGAAAACTGACTGTGTACCAGGCATTAACCTACTTATTTTACCCACATTAGCTCAGTATATTTACAACAAGCCTGAGATTTGGCAGAAGCAGCAGCAAGCTTACAGAGCGATCACACCCCCCGCAGAGCTACCTAGTGCGAGTTGAGATCCATCGGATACATGTGGCCCGCAGCAGATAGTTTTGAATTCAGTAAGCCTCCTTCAATATTTGTCAAATTAAAGAAATAATAAATTATTAAATATCTTCTCCATCTTCATCTCCAAAAGGCTCAATGTCATTTAAGTTAATGGCTTTATCCTGAAAACTGACGTTTCCTAGTAGGTTCACAATTGCTAGAGACAGAAAGAGATCAGTATTTCTAAAGATAGTCCAATTTACACCGCCAGAGGGCAGTGATTAGCAGAAGAAGGGAAAGAAATACGGAAAAGGCTACCGTACTTGCAAACATTATTTTAAATAATTCGCTAATTGCTGCATTCTATCCCACAGTAACTGTGCCTGTCCTAGTGACTACAAAAAATACAAATTTCTCCAAACCTATAGCTCAACCTAACGATCCGAAAAAACCAAGGTTAACCTGAAGCTTCGCAGTATTCCTTGCTCAACTGCCTCTAATTCCCAGTGAGAAATGCGAGGGGCAGAATGCAGGCGCCAACTTATTTCCTCACATCACTTTGCCTGTTACCTTCCCAGCACAAAAGAAGCCAATCGCAGCGGTACGAGACAGATCGAGGTAGTAATGCCCATGACCGCGCCTGGCTCACAGGAAGCACTCAGCTCACTTCGGTTCAAAGTCATACACTATCTCCTGTGGCCTTGAACTTTCCTAAGGCCGAGGGGAAGGACTGCCGAGCTGGGCGGCGGGAACGCCAGGGATGTCAGAGCCACCGCGAGTGCCTTCCAGAACAGCAGGTCCATATCCCAGCCCCTAGGCAAGCCCGGCCCGGGGACAGCAAAGGGGTGGGAAAACCACGTCCTTTGACTGGACTGGAGCCACCACCTTCCCTGACGCCGCAAATCCGACCATTTAGAGAAAGCAGAGGAAGAAGAGCGAGTTTCCGTGAAAACGAAATACTGAGCGCAGCGATGCCCGCTAGCAGCGAGCACACCAACTCACCGGCCGACCTGCTCGCCATTTTGACCCGAGAGCGAAGCGTTGCCTTCTGGGTAAGTCCTAGAGGACGCGAAGGCCCGTGCGCAGACGCCTTACGTCAGGTCACGAGACGAGAGCCGCCCGCGCAGGCGCAGCTGGGGCAGTCGACGCTCTACACCTGCTGTGGGCACCTCTCAGCCAGGATGAGGCCACTCTGGGAGAGGGGGCGGTATTCCTTGTGACACGATGGAGAGACGCTAAGCAAGGAATTCAGAGTGCAGGGCTTTTGTCTGAGTTCTGTTACTTAATACCGGCGAGAGCGTGGGAGATATTAACTGAGCCGGTTGTGCCAGGCCAGCGCGCCACCCAGTGTTAGAAGCATATCCTCATTTAATTCTAAATCTAGGATGTAGGACTATGATTATATCCATTGTGGAGAGGAGGAAACTGAAGCTCAGAAAAGTTGAATAGCTTGTCCAATGGCACATGGCCAGGCAGAATCAAGAGTCTTCTTCCAGAAGCTGAGAATCCAGATACAACTTCAAAGCGCCTTAAATTCTAAGGGCACTAATGCAGGAAAGACACGAAACCTCCCTGGCCATCAGTTTCTCCAACTAAAGATCTACAATATATCAAATCATTGTAACGGAAGATTAGGGTAAAAAAGTTTTAAAGAGCTAAATATAAGCTGTATACCATTTACTACATTCAATTTTTTTTTTTTTTGAGAGGTTTTCGCTATAGGGCGCGTGTGCTCGCCAGACAGAGAGAGACATAGAGACAGAAAGCGAGAAATCACCCCCCAGGGGGGATGGTCACGTCGCAATCCCTTCTCCTCCATTTTCCTCTCGGGATCTTGGGCACACACGCACATGCACCTGGTGTGAGTTCTAAGCCACTGGGACCAGGACAAGAACCGCGGTCGACTACGTGGGAGTCCAGCGACATAGCCATTACGCTAACTACTGGCTCCCACTACATTCAGTTTTAAGAAGAACAAGTGCAGAGGTTTGCCCAGCCCCATGTCAAGTCTCCAAGGCTTAAAAGTCCTGGAAAAGAAAACAATTGGGGGTTAGTATAGTTCCTGGTGAGTGTCTACCACTACCCAGCAGTATCTACAAGCTGAGACTTAGGATAGTAACTGTCTGATTGTAATTCATAAAGTTCTCTTTAATGGCGTTAGTCATACTAGTTCTAAAATTGTCAGGCTGAGACCACCAGAAGGTATAATGGTTACATCGCTGGACTCCCATACAGTGGACTGGGTTCAAGTCCTGGGCCCGGCAATTTAAAACTCACACTGGGTGTGTGTGTGTGTGTCCAAAATCCCAAGAGCAGAATGGAGGAGAAGGGATTGTGGTGGGCCAGCCCCTTCCCCCCCAGGGGTGGGATTTATTTGCTGTCTCTGTCCCTCCAGTGAGCACGTGCACCCTGTAGAAAAAATCTCTCTACATAAATATAATAAAATTCTGTCAGGTCAGTTACTGGCATAGTGGTTAACGCAGCTGGATTCCACATGATTGACTGTGTGGTTCAAGTTCTGGACCTGGAGGCTTGAAAAAACATGCCAGGTGTGTATGTATGCATGTGTGCCCAAAACCACACAAAGAAGGAATTACAGTGAGGTCTTTCTTCTTCCCTGGGGATGCTTTCTCACTCACTCTCTCTCCAGCAAGCACACATGCACTATATCACATTTTAAAAATAAATAAAATTTCGTTGTCCTCTCCTTTTCTTCCTGTTTCTTGTTATTCCTGTATGCAGCACAAAGAATTGACCAATGACTGCCTCCAGCCTACATTAGCCAAAGTGAGGTCTGATAGAATACATTGTACATTGGTGCATTGCTTCACCAAGGGTAGATATTCAACACACTTCTTTGTTCCTCCTTATTTAATTACATTTGTTAACATTGTTTTTTAATCTGACAAGAAAGGGGGAGAGGGGAGAGAGAAAGGGAAAATAAGTAAGCCTCCAGGTCCAGGACTTGAACTGCCGTCAGTCATGTGGGAATCCAGTGCCTTTAACCACCACACCACCTGTCGGCCCCTCTTTTCTCATTTTTAAGTTTCAGCTTGCTCATTAAATGGTGAAGAAGGTGGCAAGAGAACCCAAGACCTTCTATCACAGGGTTAGCTAACCAGGACTGTCACTGTCACAAACTGCGGCTTCTTCAAGCTTTAAGACTAAAGAATCTGGATGTTTGCTAGTAGTCATTAATGTTGATTCAAAATTATTTTTAGTATTTTTCTCTCCTGGCATAGGGTAGAGACTGCATTTCTCAGCTTCTCTTAGACATGTCCATGTGATGCTTTGGCAAAGAAAAAAAAATGTGTTTAAGTTCTCCACATTATTGGGGTTTTTTTTTAGGTTTTTGTTATAGGGTGCATGTGCTCGCCAGGAGAGAGAGAGATCATACCCCCCCCCCCCGAGGGGATAGCCACACTGCAGTCCCTTCTCCATTTGCCTCTTGGGATCTTGGGCACACATGCATGCGCCCGACATGAGTTTAAGCCACCAGGTCCAGGACTTGAACTGTGGTTGACTACATGGGAGTCCAGTGGCATAACCATTATGCAATCCTCCACATTCTTTTCCCCTTCTATAGACTGGCAACACTCTAGTCATGGTGGAGATATACGGGTTCTTCAACTTGTACCACTAATGATGTGGTATAGTCTATGATCTCAAGAGAGATATGTATGAGACAGAAACTTTGGTGATCTTAAAAGCATTTGAGGTTTCAGAATTGCTCATGATAGCAGCACAGAAGTCTACTGGCTGATATGATTATTCTCATAAAAGCCAGATGAAGTTCTGCACCATAGAAAGAATAGGCAGGATGGTTCCCTGCCACTTCCCAGCAGCATCTTCTTTCTTGGCTCCTGTTTATTGAGCTCATCCATCAGCAAACACCATGAAAGCACACAGCCATGCAACTCTGTACTAGAGGAACTTAGGTCTGTTGAGTGAGTGAATAACCTTTGTAACAGGAAGGTCACTATACCTGGCCCTGATGAATTATAAATTTAGTTTTTCTCAAGGTTTTCTTCGGGACATCTATTAGGTTTTTGGAAAAGTCATGACACATTTTTGCATAGAAAAAAATGTGGCAAGACTTTTCTGACAACCCAGTAGCATTCCACAAAACCCTGGAACATGACAAACTGCCCCGTTAGTGGATTAATTTCAATTTTCCCCATTTCTGTATTAGCTGGGATATTGAAGAGAGCCTCTTCACTCAGTCTGGTGTTCAGCTGGCATGGCCAGAACAGCCAGGATTCAAGCAGGAATCTTTCTCTGTCTTCTTCAGTAGAAGAACCAGATCTCTTCACATAAGGGTGCTGGGTTTCATGACAAATATGTAAAGGACACAAGTCCCTGTGTACAAGTGCTTATTAAGGATCTGCTTATGTCCCAAATCACATGGGTTCAGTCAGTGTGGGAAGGAACTTAAGGAACAAATACTAGGTGTGTTCACTGGGGCCACCAGTGTTAACAGCCTACCCAACCTGGTGATCCAAAGGCAGATAACTAAAGTCATGATGCCTCATTTGACAAAGGAGCAAGGACTCAGAGATGAACCATTTGCCCAGGATAACATGTGTGGTAAATGAAAACATCAAGAAAGTACCAATTCATGTGGTAAATCTTTGCCTATTAGCAGTAAGTCAAAGGTTTGTTATGGTCTTTTATTATGTCTCATTGCTTATTTATCTTGTAACTACACTTCACTTCCTTTTTTCCTTTTCTGATTCTTAGTAGCCAGTTTTAGGCAACCTGGATTTATGCGCGTGGGAGGACAACAGTGGATAATCCAAAAATGGATTGTGTCTTGTAGCATTATCTGAGCAGTGGACATTAGATGAGTAATGTACTACACTTTGGAAACTCATAACACTTTAAAGAAAATAAAGCCATTTTGTCATGAAACAATTTTAAAAGACCTACGAATATAAGAGTAGAAAAATCCTACACTGTTCTTATTTTTGCTAGAATGAGAATGCCAGTCAGCAGTAAACCAACTCTCCCTTTCTCTAAGCTCACTGTATTTTTCAGTTCTCTCCTTAAGAAAGGAAATGGCTGAGTCAGACAAGAATTGAGCTACTAGCAACTTGTAAGAAAGATCCGGCATAGTGTATATACACAATATTAAGAAAATTATTTCTAATACCAATGGAGACCTGTGGTATTTATTATAAAATATATTCATTTATTGATATATATATTTACTTTATAATATGACATTTTAACATTCATCAAAAACTAAAGAGTCTTTAAGAATTTTTCAAAATCCTGTACTGAGGCTTTTGCAATCTCTTCACAAAATATTTCATCAGGAATAGATACTAACTTGTCCAGAGAGACATAGTTAGGTTTTGCTGGATCATACTGTGCTCTCCCTAAATAGGTAAGAAACAAGTGTCTTTCTTTGATTTTAAACAACTTCGTATTAAATACCTAGAAAGAAGAAAACAAAGTTTTTAAAAAACATGTACATTGAAAGATGAAATACTAAGTTTACTTGGCTAAAAATTTTTAAAGATTAACAAAAGTACTGATCACATGCTCAGTAAATATGATAAATGTCACAGATTTAAATCTCAATTTTTCTGTTGAGAAATTATGATTAAAGGGACTTAAGACTAACAAACAGAACAATGATAAAATAATTAAGGCCAATGTTCTGGGCAAAGAACATTGACTAGTTCCAGAAATGTGATATATGTGATAGAATAGCAAATCCTCAGGTTTTACTCCTAATTCAGAAATTTTGAGAGGTGGGCCCAGAAACCTGGATTTTTATTTTTAAATCTGTCTTTTTAGAAAATCCTTGCTGCTTCTCAACGAGATTCAAAGTGAAATAATTCTAGGCCAGTCAATGGCATAGTTTGAGTTCCAGACATAGCACCTTGAAAACCATGACAGGCACTTGAGTGTGCATGCCCAAAAAATAGAGAACAGAGAAGATGGGACTGTAGCAGGGCCACCCCAGTTGCTTTCTCATTCTCTTTGACCTCCTTGCCCAAGGTCTCTCAGGCAAGTGCATGTGCTCTATAGAAAATTTAAAAAAGGAAAAACAAAAATGAAATGAATCTAGCCTTTAAAGAAAAGTATGTCTTACATGCCTCTGGGTAAAACTCCTAAGGAGTAGAGCAAGTGGCAGCAAGTTCAAAAAGGGCCTAGAACTAGGCTAAGTCCCTAGAGCCCACTGCCAGGAAAAAAGGGAGAACTTAGAGATCTGGCCAGACACGAGCCAGGGTCCTAGAGTTTGAGAGCCCTGTGAGGCTCCTTGCTGAGGCCCAGATGAACTATACTCAGCACTGGCTCAAGTCCTTCTCTGGGCTATCTAATGGACACACTTGGGAATACTCAACATGGTATAGCCCCGACACCTCTTTCCATATATTCCAGT
>NW_006198305.1:3252320-3263523 GCF_000334495.1 Tupaia belangeri chinensis
CTATATTCAAGTGGAAATAAAATAATAACAGATCACTTGGAAAGGACACTATGTAACAATCATTGAAAACTAAAGTCCTTTGAGAACAGTGACTAAAAAAGTATAATATAGGGTGCTACCCCACATGGGGCTAGCTTCCTTTTGGAATAAAACAGGTCACTTTTCTATTTCTGCAAGAAAAAATCGCATGTTCTCCTCCCCTCATTTGCGTAACTGAATTCCCATGACTATATTGTTCCTGCTAATGAAGATGTAATGAGCTTTAGAGGTGTTTTCATCTGGAAGTTTGGCTCCTATGCAGGGATGCTTAGCTTACAACATTATTACACAGCAGACACACAAAACCACAGATGACTCTGAAGCCCCAAACCATGACCACCATGTATTGCTTAAGGATGGGGGTGTTCTGAGAAATGCTGTGCCCACATCATAATGAGTCTCCTTACACAACCTAATAGATGGCACAGCCTACTGTAATCTCATGGGACCAGCATCGTATATGCAGTCATCACTGACTGAAATGTTATAAGACATACAAGCTGTATTGGTTTCCTAAATATAGTAATACTTGGAAGTCTTTATATAGCTTATGAGCAGGCACCTCCAAAGCATTAAGGCTACTTTGTCAGTTGTGTGATTTTCCAAGTCCAAAAGCTACAGCTCAGATAGAGTTTTTTTTTTTTTTTTTTCTCTTTTTGGGGGGACTGTGGGAGATTGTTGACTATCAGGGCTACTTTGTCAATGTCAGCAAAATTTCATCTTGCTAATAGTACATTAAGTTGTCAGAGATATTTAAAAAAAGAAAAAAGAAAAGAAAAAGTTCCCTGGCCTGAGAATTACTGATCCCCTCTTACTCTACTGTAGATGCCAGCTTTGCCTTCCCAGTGGGAGAGAGACCAGGTTTTAATGGGATCCTGAACGTAACCTCTTTCCACAGAATAGTGATCTCCTGATGTTCGTTACCCTCAGATTACTTTTGTTATCTGTTATTTTCTATTATCTCTTCTTGAAATGACTAAATTAACCATAGTTTTTAAGTTATACCTCCTTTATTTATTTATTTTTAAAAATTTGTTAGAGGGCATGTATTCTTGCCAGAGAAAGAGCAAACAGGAAAGTGAGGACGCACGCCCCTACCCCCTGGGAGCTGGTCACACTGTAATCTCTTCTCCATTTCTCTTTCAGGATTTTGGTTACATATGCACACATGCTTCTCAAGCCACGGGATCTGGGATTTGAACCTCATAGTCAGCCATGTGGGATTCAGCCACTTTAACCATCATGCTACTGGTTGGCCCACTTTTAATTAATTATAAGACATATGAGTCAACCAGAACTGCTACTTACATGAGAAAATTAATTTCAGACCACTGAGTTTTAAACACCAGCTAAAGATTTTAAGTCTACCACAATCCTTTGTGTTCTTTCTTTCCAGCTTAGGCTGGGCAGAATGGCTCCTGCAAAGAAGAGTGGCAAGAAGAAGGGCCGTTCTGCCATCAATGAGGTGGTGACCCAGTAATACACCATCAACATTCACAAGCATATCCATGGCATGGGCTTCAAGAAACGTGCCCCATGGGCACTCAAAGAAATCCGGAAATTTGCCATGAAAGAGATGGGGACTCCAGGTGTGCGCATTGATACCAGGCTCAAGAAAGCTGTCCGGGCCAAAGGGATAAGGAATGTCCCATATCGAATCCGTGTGCAGTTGTCCAGAAAACAAAACAAGGATGAAGATTCACCCACCAATCTCTACACTCTGATGACCTATGTACCTGTTATCACTTTTCGAAAATCTACGAACAGTCAGTATGGATGAGAACTAACTGCTGATTTTCAAATAAAGTTATAAAACAAAACAAAACAAAAAACAAAAAAGATTTTAAGTCTATGCCCTTTACAGTATTTATCGGTTAATGTAGTATTTCATTAATAAACTACCCCCCCCCTTTTTTTTTAAATAAATATTACCCAGACTTCTAGGAGTCTTGAGAATTCCATTTTGGAAGTTATAGTTCTATGACTGAGTTTTCCAGAAGTTAGGGTTAGAGGTACCTAAAAATCTGTGCTTTTGAACAAGTGATTTTGATGCATCTGGTCAGCTTATAGCTTCTGCTACCTGGAAGGTAGTTTCTTTCCGTCTTTTCAGTGCCACTCATTATTCTACTGACAATGTGAATGCTAAATGCTGCTTCTTAGAGAGGTAGCATATCTAGTGGAGTATGAGTTTATCTTTTCTTTTCTTTCTTTTTTTGGTGCTATACGGCATGTGTACTTGCTGGAGGGGGGGAGAGAGAAGAAAAGTGAGAAAGTCAGGAAGGATGGCCATGCCACAGACACTTCATTTCCATTCTCCTCTTGGGATTTTGGGCAAGTACATACCCACTAGGTATGATTTTAAAGCTGTAGGGTCCATGCAGTTGGCCATATGGGACCAAGCCACCTTAACCTCCATGCCACCCACTGGTCCAAGAACATGGATTTTTTTTTTTTTTTTTTTTTTGAGAGGTTTGTGCTATAAGGTGCATATGCTCGCCAGTAAGACTGAGACAGAGAGATAGAAAGTGAGAAATCACCCTTCTGGGGGGATGGCCACACCACAATCCCTTCTCCTCCATTCTCCTCTTGGGATCTTGGGCACACATGCACACGTGCCCAGCATGAGTTTAAGCCACTGGGTCTGGGACTCAAACTGCAGTCAACTACATGGGAATCCAGGGACATAGCCATTATGCCAACTGCTGGTCTTGAATTATTATTATTGTTTTTTTTAACTATAGGGCAGGTGCACGTGCTGGGCTGACAGACAAAAAGTGAGAAATGACCCTCTGAGGGGTATGGCTACCGTGCAACCCCTTCTCTCAGGAATTTGGGCAAATATGTACATACACCTGACGCTGAGTTTCAAGTCACTGATCTGGGACTCGAACTATGGTCAGCCACATAGGAGTCTAGTCCCTTAACCACTATGCTACATGCTGTCCCAAGAACATAGATTTTTAAACTCAACTGTCAAGAGTTGAAATCCTGGCTCTGCCCCATTACTGGGTAACCCTGGATAGGTCTGTCTCTTTATGCTTACTTATTTCACTTATAAAACAGTGATAATCTTAGTATCTACCTCCCTTAGAGGTGGTCTTAAGAATTAAATGAGATAATACACATAAAGCAGAAAAGATACAGCAGGCACATAGTAAATACTGAAAGACTGTTATTATTTCCACAATTTTCTTGCCTCTTCTAAATTAATTACTCTGTAAAATTTTTGGTTAAGACTCATATATAAATATAAAGCAATTACATTTTAAAAACCTGTATCCTACGCTAGAGTACAAGTTCCATAAGAGAGACCACGTCTGATTTTTTGTGTGTGTGCCTTCATGCTATACAGTGTCTAACAGAAAACGGACGCTCAATTATATAGTGAAAGAATGACTGGACCACTAGGGTTAGGAGGGAACAAAATCAGATTCTCTCATCATGGTCTACTGTCATGGAATTCTCTACCAACTCGGGGAAAAATAAATTGTCCTTGAATTTTAGTTGAAGATTCCTTCCTTCCTTCCTTCCTTTTTCTGCTAGAGGATACATGCACTTGCCAGAGATAGACAAAGGGAAGAGGATAAAGGCCCTCCCCTCTCCACCAAGCCCCCGGGGAATGATAACGCCATAATCCCTTCTTCTCTATCTACCTCCCCTTTGAGGATTTGGGGCACATACACACATGCAATGTGCCTAGACTGTATCTCAAGCCCCTGGGTCCAGGACTGAAAACCATGTGGATGGCCATGTGATATCAAGCTGCCTTAATCACCAGGCCACTGACTGAGCCAGCCCAAAGATTATTTTCTTTCCAGCTATTCCATAAGCCAAACTCACACAACTGTAGGTTTATGATGATTTTATAATTTTATATTTGCATTTGATGGAATAGGAAAAAGATATTAAGGGCTTGTTCATAATAAAAAAAAATAGGCAAATAAACATTGCTATTTGTGGAGGAACAGAGCCAAATGCAAATTAGTTCTGAGAGTGGTATTAAGGTCCTATTTCTTTTGCCCATCTTTATATCCAGAACAGAAACACACCTAGCAAATGGAATCGAGGGACCACTACTGAAATTTAATGTCACTTATCCAACAACTACTTATTGAGTGCCTATTTACATGGCAACCAAGGATTGCTTTGATGCAATCCATTCTCAATTGTTCAACAAATGAACTGAACTTATCTGAATTGCATTTAGTGAGTGTCTAATTAGTGCCAGGTATAGCTCTAGGCACCAGGACTCAGCCATGCATAAATCAAACAAGTTGCCTGCTTTCAACGAGTTAACATTCTTGGGAACAGCAGATTATGTCATCCACTAGGTAAAGAATACGTTAGTATGATTAGCTTAGAAATGTAATGATGGCTTTGACACGATGGAACTGGAGCTGTTTCATGCTTTGGTAGGAGATTATTATTTATGGCTTGCTAACTACAGATTTAGGAAAGACAGAAAAGATCTTTGAGGGAAGTCACCTATCTCAAATTTAAATGGAGAAAACCACATAGAGACTATGTTAGATTTGTTCTGTTTGACTCCAGCAGGCAGAAGTAGGAGCAGATAGAAACAACAAGCACACAGATTAATAACTGATTTCTCCCTAGGAGGTGTGTCCTGGAGGCTGTGAACTCTGCACAAGTGAATAGCTCCATGATCCTAGAGAGCAGCTCCAAGCGCAGGGCACAGGGCGCTTACAGAGCGGAGTGCTGCATTACCTGCGGAAACTTGACAATGATGTGATGTGGAATGCTCATCACGTTGTGCACGTAATCAAAGGTCTCCGTAAGTTTCCTTTTATTTGCAGTTAACATCTTTGGGATTCTGG
Organism: Tupaia belangeri chinensis; assembly: GCF_000334495.1. Lineage (NCBI taxonomy): Eukaryota > Metazoa > Chordata > Mammalia > Scandentia > Tupaiidae > Tupaia > Tupaia belangeri. The sequence goes on from NW_006198305.1 coordinate 3,257,195, forward strand.
TGATCATATGTTGAATTTCATTATGTTTAAAACCAAGTTCAAGACGATAAACCTAGGAGAAAGTAAATTGGATATGAATAGCTATTTTGGTACTATACCAGAGGACATACTGTTTTGCTTTTAATTTGGCCAGAGGGGACATGTGCTCTCTAGAGAGAGAGAGAGAGAAAGAACAGGAAAGCAAGAAATCACCCATCAGGGGGGGTGGCCACACCACCCTCTTTCTCCATTTGGAATTTTGGATTCGCACACATATATGCCCTTTCTTAAGAATGAGCTACTCATAGCCTAATAAACCTCAAGAAGAACCCCATGAGGAATAACCCTAATTTTAAGATAGAATAATGAGAGACAAGGGAGAGCTGGTCAGGCAACCTGGATAGCCCAAAACCAAACAGATCAGCACTAAGTTTTTTCTTTTTTTGAAGAAGTATTTATTTAATTTTATTTATTTTTCTTCAATTTGACCAGAGACAGACATACAGAGAAAGTCACCAGGTCTGGGACTCAAACCACAGTCAGCCATGTAGGAGTCCAGTGCCTTGACCACTATGCCACCTGCTGGCCCCAGCACAAATATATTTTTTTAAAAAAGATTTTTGTTATGGGGCATGTATACTCGCTGGACAGACAGATAGAAAGCAAGAAATCAACCCATGTGGGGGATAGTCATGCCACAATCCCTTCTCCTCCATTCTCCTATCAGGATTTTGGTCACACAAACAAATGTGTGCACTTGGCATGAGTCTCGAGCTTTTGGATCTGGGACTCAAACCAAGGTTGGCCCTGTGGGTTTCCAGTGCCTTAACCACTCTGCCATCTGCTGGCCCCAGCATTAAGATTTTTACAGTGCTTTTGAGCTTCTGCTTTCAAGCATACACCTATTATCTAGAGAAATACATGCCAAAATTCCAGACACATAAACTGAACAACTCTCGAGTACAGTCTTCTACGTGCCTTCATAGAATTCTATGTAGTGTGGTAGGTCCTCTATGTGGTTTCAGAGCTACGCTCCCCTACCAAGCTATTGCTGTTAACATTCTGCACTTTATCCTCTACTAAACTGTCAGCTGCATGAGCAGGGACTTCCTCCAACGCAGTGCTTGGGCAGGTGACCAATAAGACCTTGTCAATGACTGAACACAAAACACTTCAGAGCCTCAGTAAACAGGCTTTTCATAATAATCTCAATTACTATTACAGTTTTGTATACTGTCTAGTCAGTTGCCCTTGGCTTCACATTATTCTCCTGGAGGAAGGACAATAAAGAGTGTCAGGGGTGTTTTGTGGTAGAATTCAAGCTGGCAACTGGTAAGGAGAACTAACATCTGCACATCTACCAAGGAGAGCAATGGGCTCACTCTACTCATTTCCCAGAAGTCTTCTGGCTCTTCCAGTCCCAGACACAGACTCATGTTGGGGAGCAGAAGCAGTTTCCAGATCTCATCCATATACCTCAGCTCTTCCACTTAGGATTATGGATACCACTGCCTGCAAGGTGCCTTACTCAGGGAACACCTGGTCACATGTGAAAATATCATTAACCAAAACAATTTCCTCATTAGGTATTTGTTATATAATTATCTTTTTCTTTTTTTTTTTGGAGAGATTTTCACTATAGGGCGTGTGCGCTCGCCAGACACAGAGAGAGAGAGAAATAGAGACAGAAAGCGAGAAATCACCCCCGAGGGGGGATGGTCACACCGCAATCCCTTCTCCTCCATTCTCTTCTTGGGGTCTTGGGCATACATGCACACGCACCCGGCGTGAGTTTTAAGCCACCGGGTCCGGGATACGAACCGCAGTCGACTACGTGGGAGTCCAGCGACATAGCCATTACGCTAACTGCTGGTTCCCAATATAATTATCTATTTCTATTTCTATCTTTTTGGAAATAACTTCTTTTAAAATCTAGTTTTCCTTAAGATGACAACTGCAAAGTCTATTTCCTTCAGAGGACTTTAAACGATTAAAGAGAGAAACTGATTTCTCAAAAGCTCAAAGTTGTCTTACCTTCATATTTTCTTTCACAGGCTCCAGACTTCCAGTTAGCAGCCTTGGGAGACGAACTACCAGCTCTCTAGTCTACAGTTATAAACAAAACAGTATGTTAGTGTATGTGCCTATTTAACTACTTTAGAAAACTAAGGCATTAACGAGAGTTTATCAAGAGTTAATAGGAGTTAATACCTTGGTTAAATTTTAACGAAGTTAAAATTTTAAATGTGACTTGATTATTTAAAATGATAGAAACCATAGAAATCACTATAGGGCGTGTGCGCTCGCCAGACACAGAGAGAGAGAGAAATAGAGACAGAAAGCGAGAAATCACCCCCGAGGGGGGATGGTCACACCGCAATCCCTTCTCCTCCATTCTCTTCTTGGGGTCTTGGGCATACATGCACACGCACCCGGCGTGAGTTTTAAGCCACCGGGTCCGGGATACGAACCGCAGTCGACTACGTGGGAGTCCAGCGACATAGCCATTACGCTAACTGCTGGTTCCCAATATAATTATCTATTTCTATTTCTATCTTTTTGGAAATAACTTCTTTTAAAATCTAGTTTTCCTTAAGATGACAACTGCAAAGTCTATTTCCTTCAGAGGACTTTAAACGATTAAAGAGAGAAACTGATTTCTCAAAAGCTCAAAGTTGTCTTACCTTCATATTTTCTTTCACAGGCTCCAGACTTCCAGTTAGCAGCCTTGGGAGACGAACTACCAGCTCTCTAGTCTACAGTTATAAACAAAACAGTATGTTAGTGTATGTGCCTATTTAACTACTTTAGAAAACTAAGGCATTAACGAGAGTTTATCAAGAGTTAATAGGAGTTAATACCTTGGTTAAATTTTAACGAAGTTAAAATTTTAAATGTGACTTGATTATTTAAAATGATAGAAACCATAGAAATGCATGAACTTGTTCTCTGAGGAAAAAATAAACTCCAGGATCTAATCTGATGGAATATTACATAATAATGTATCTTTCTGTTTAACCCAGCCATATAATACATTTTTGGATGGAAAATACCAGGAATTCATAGGATTCCTATGGGTTGGGCAACTGTTAGAAACATAAGAAATAGCACCTACTAAATATACCTGACAAGGAACTATACAAATTCTCTCTGTTCTTTACCTTCTTCACGCTAAGTTCAAGTTCTTTCTGGAAAAAGCCCAATCTGTTATCCAGTCTTTCCACGGAAAAATTCAGCAAAAATGGTGCATTTCTGACCATCTGTGCAACTTCTGCCTTACTGAATTTTTTTGAATGTAGATAAGCCACCCTAGAAAAACAAAAATACATGTATATATGATAAACATTTACTCGTGTCATACTGCTTTCCAAAATAACAAGTGCTTTTTAAAAGCTCCCACACCAAAACAAAACAAAGACAAACAGAAGAATTCTGTAATAGCCCAAATATGGTTTAAACAGAAGAAGCATCTGTCTGAACTCTATGATGGATTCCATTTATATTTGGAAACAGAAAATAATTCTGAACTATACCAAGAGGCAGATTCCTTTTTTATTAATCTGGCTTGGTAGGGAAAAATAAAATTACATCTCTTTAAGATTTCTTTTTTGGTCTGAGAACAGAAAAAATACAAATTAAGAAAAAAAAAGATTCAAACTCTTTTACAAGAATGACCCTTAAGACTGATACAATGAGAGAGGAATTTTGTTGTTGTGAGTAGTATATTTACTGAGTATGTATTTTCATTAAGTTCTAGAAACAAAAATAAGGCCATAAAATACAGAAATTTTGACTATAACATTAGTAATTTTAAAAAATCTAAAAACATGAAAGGTAGTTTTATTAAATGCATAAATTACACCAGACACTATCTTATTTACTTCTCACTATAAAAACAAAAAAATCATGTGAGCCAGATAATTTTCTATACTATGTTTGAGAAGATACAGATCCAGAGAAGTTAAATTACTTGTCTTAGATCACTAGCTAAAATGATGAATAAGTGAGATCTGCCTACAACCAAAGCTGATGATAGTTCCATATAATCCATATACCAGAACTTACAGTCAAATGACCATAATTCTCTAAAGGTAATTCCTTGAAACTGAGAGAAGCAATAGATAAATTCAGCTATACAAACATTTTAACTATGTAGAAAAGCATTACAAACAATTAGTCAAGAGGTAAGTGACAATCTAGGAAAAACATATGCATCTTGTCACAAAGAAATACTTTTCTTAATATATAAAAGAATGTTTACTCCCCCAAAAGAAAACAGACTAATTAAAACATAACAAAGGGGACCAGCAGACAGCATAATGGGTGCATTCCTGGACTCCCACATGGCCGACTGTGGCTCTAGTCCTGTGGCTTGAAACTCACACTGGGCATATGTGTGTGCATGCCCAAAATCCCAAGAGGAGAATGGAGGAGAAGGGATTGCAGCATGGCCATCGCACTGGGGGTGGGGGTGTGGGTGTTTCTCACTTTCTGTCTCCGAACAACATTTGATATTCCAACATTTGATACTTTAAACATTGTTTCTAAAACAACAAATTAGGTATTATTTTTATCTGTAAAATGAACTAAAATAATAAAGTTTAGTAACATGCATTAGTGAGGATAAAAGGAAAACTGGCACATCTGTACCCGGTTGGGGGAATACAAACCAGGACAGAACTCTGTCTCATTCTCTGCGATGCTCTCACTAGCTCATAGCAGGAGCTAGCTCAGACCACCATCCTAACTGTATTGATCTTATAGATTCCTTTAATTCTTGGAATGCTGAGTAATTATAAAGATATTCATACTGTACTCTTTAAAATAAAAAGATAGTCAATTTGTGGAAGTAATTAAGCAGATTATATAATGATTTGTCAAGAGAATGTCAAATACATATAATCAAAAATTGGCCAGAAAAAAAAAGGCTTTCATTTACTTTAAGTGCACCCTCAGATAATTTAGCCATTTGTTAATGAGCTTTTTAGAAGAAAACGTATTCAAGTTTCTAAAGAGAAAGAGTTATGTACAGACTCAGCAATAAATGGAAAAGAAAAACTAAGAGGTAGTTGAATAAAAGAACTATTTTACATGTTTAATTTAGTTCAAAGAAGGATGATTTAAAAAATCATATTCATATGCATTATCTTAGTAAATCTTCATGTAACAGAAATATAAATAACTTACACATCTATTTTCTCCATAACTACTCTTTGGGTTATGTGAGAATCATTCAAAAAGCCTTACTTACCTGGTCTTAAGATTTTCAAGGTCTTCAGAAAAAATAGCATAATTTTTAGTCAGGAATGTTCCCAGTTGATTATCTTCTATACCCAAATCTTTTAGAAATAGGAGTATTTCCTTAATGTCTTTTGCAAAATCCAGTCTCAGAAGAAGGTTGGCTGCATCTGGATGTTTTTCTATTTTGGACAAATCCACTCCTAGAGTAAATTATAAATGCTGTTTGAATGTCTTAGTGCAGCTATTAAAGATCATACCCCAAAGTACAGGAAAATTACTGATGGAGATCAATAAGCTATCCAAAGAGAACCAAAAAAAAAATAAAAAAAAGGTCTAGGTATTTTATTTATTTTATTAAATAATTTATTATTTAAGGTTTTTGCCAAAGGGCATGTGTATTCGCCAGAGAGAAACAGTAAGAGGGAAAGTGAGAAATCACCCCCCAGGGGGTTTGGCTATGCCCCAATTCTTCCTCTTCCAAACTCCTGAAGTTTGGGAATAGACACACATGTGCCCAGTGTGATTTTCAAGCCAGTGTGATTTTCAAGCCTGTAGTTCTAGAACTCGAACCCTGATCAGCCATATGGGAGTCTTACAGCTTAACCACTTGGCCACCTGCTGGCCTCTAAATATTTTTAAACTAAATTGGTTGAAGAAATAAGGACAAATTTAAATGGAAATATAGTATTTATTTCCAAGTCAAGTATAAAGAAAACAGAGCATCTGGGGTTAAAGTTCCTCCCTCATTCAATAATTAATATTAATGCAGGACCATCATCTGTGTGTATGGTTGTTTTTCAAATATAGTTTGAATAAAGCTTGTGAACCCCTAATGATCTCCATAGTAACTGGTCAACTGGTAAGCATGCAGAGTAACAAACTTCATGAACTGTTACTTTCTTTGAAGTTTTTAATCTTTTTTTTGTTATAAGCATTATTTTTTAAACTTTTATTTATTACTATTACTATTATTACTGCTATTATTGTTAATTTGACAAGAGACAGAGAGAGGGAAAGTGAGAAAGCAAGCCACCAGGTCCGAGACTCAAATTATGATCAGCCATGTGGGAGTCCAGCACCTAATTACCACACCACCTGACATCTGCAGT
>NW_006198305.1:3263552-3274855 GCF_000334495.1 Tupaia belangeri chinensis
AGCAGGAATAAAAATGACCCTGCACTTTATTCTTCACTGCATTATCCAGGTCTTTAGCACAGCGATATGTACCTTGAAGGAACTCAAGTGAGAATATACAGAGCCCTCAAATATACAGTTAAGTGGTAAATACACAACCTTCAACTTTCACATCTTTATAATCTTAGGTAATCTAAGTAAAGGAGACAAGGATTAGGAAGAGAGAATTAAAAGAGAGACCAAGTGTTACTTGAAAGCATTCTTTGGTTACAGATATGTTTAAGTTGATTATTCTGCTACGAAACAGAAACACATGAGACTAGATGGTTTAGAAAGAATAGAGGTTTATTTGGCTTATGAGTCTAGTACTTGAATCCAAGAGCATGAGGCCAGCATATGGCTGGCCTCTGGTCCTAGGTCATGACATCGTGGACAGAAGCAGGAAAAAAAGCAGGTGCAGAGAGAACTGTGAATAGTCACCTTATTATTTTTTTTTAAAAGAATTATTTTATTTAACTTTATTTATTATCATTATCATTATTATTTTCCAGTTTTGATCAGAGAGACACAGAGAAAGAGAGAGAGGAAGTGAGAAAGCAAGCCACCAGGTCTGAGACTTGAACCGTGGTTGGTCATGTGGGAGTCCAGTGCCTTTAACCACCATGCCACTTGCCGGCCCCAATTGTCATCTTATTTTTGTAACAACTGGCTCTTAAGGGAACTAACCCACTACTGAAAGATTCCCTGGAGACAGCATTAATTTATGCAAGAGGACAGTGCCCCTATGGTCCAAATAACTACCTACCAGTCACCACCTACTGAAGGTCCCACCACCTCATAACATTAAGCTTTCAGCACATGAATTTCTTAGGGGAAAATCATATCCTAACCGTTATCAAGATGTAATTAGACTTCAGCATTAGTCAGTCAGGGAACCAATGTAACCTATTGAGTCATTGGACAGTCATTTTTGCATAGAAAAGCAGAAATATATGTCATGACTTTGTGAACAACCTAATACAATTCAAAATTTTCATTAACACTGAATATTTTATTCTCAGTTTTTCCTTTTATATGCTTAAAATAAATATGAAAAGACTCATTCCAAATCTTTAGAAGCATTTGAATTGATTGTAAAATCTTGTTTTGACTCAAATTCACAGTTTTTAAAAAGCTTCTTCAATTTAAAAATAATTTCCGGATTGATTTCTAGAGGCAACTTTACAGTTAAATATAAAAACAAAGAAATAAAAACATTCTTTCCTTAATGGCATCCACACTCAGAAAAATAAGTTATCATAATCACTATAACTCCAAGTAATAGATCCAATTATAATTCTTTTTTTTTTTGGAGAGGTTTTCGCTATAGGGCGTGTGCGCTCGCCAGACAGAGAGAGACATAGAGACAGAAAGCGAGAAATCACCCCCGAGGGGGGATGGTTACGCCGCAATCCCTTCTCCTCCATTCTCCTCTCGGGAATCTTGGGCACGCACGCACACGCGCCTGCATGAGTTTTAAGCCACCGGGTCCGGGACGCGAACTGCGGTCGACTATGTGGGAGTCCAGCGACATAGCCATTACGCTAACTGCTGGTTCCCAATCCAATTCTAATTCTTAAAATAAATTTCTTGATGTTAACTTAAGATAGCCACAATAAAATAGATTACACACACACACACACACACACACACACAAACACATCATACATGCGCAGACCAGAAACAGATGTAGAACGAACTAAAAAATTTACTGTATAGTAATAATGGTATTTCAAATCAAAGAGGAACAAAGACACAAGTAAAATACAGTGAGGCCACTAGTTACCATTAAAAAAAAAAATGATAAAAGGAAATTAAGGATCTAAATATAAGTTAACTATACTAGAAAAAAAAAAACACAGAATTGGGCCAGCAGGTGTAGAGGTTAAGGTAGCTGGATCCCACGTGGCCGACTGCATGGTTTGAGTCCCAGATCTGTGGCTTGAAAAACACACGTGTATGTGTGTGCCCAAAATTCTGAGAACAGAATAGAGAAGGGATTACAGTGCAACCATCCCTCTAAAGGGGAGATTTCTTACTTTCTCACTTTCCCCATCTTGCTCTGTCTGTCTGTCCCTCTGGCAAGCACATGTGCCCTACAGCAAAAACAAAATAAAACAAAAACCATAGAATTAAAAAAATCGTTTACCACCAAAAGTTTAAAACCGAATTATGGTTTCTTATATGCTGTATTATTGGTACACAAAAGAACCAGAAAGCTCTTCAACAAATTGGTAGTCAGAGTTCATTTTTGGAAGTGGAACCAGGTATAGAGAGGACAAGAAGTCTTTCTTTTGTAGTATTTGCACTTTTTATTTTTTTCTTTTAGGGTTTTGTCATAGGTGTGTGCACTCACAGGAGAGAGAGAAAGGGAAAATGAGAAACCACCCTCCAGGGGGATGGTTGGCTATACTGCAATCTCTTCTTCCTTCTCCTCTCAGGATCTGGGGTATACACATACATGTGCCCGGTGTGATTTTTCTTTTTTCTTTTTCTTTTTTTTTTTTTTGAGACATTTTTGCTATAGGGCTCATGTGCTCACCAGATAGGCAGAGAGACAGCCAGAAATCACTCCTCTGGGGGACTGGCCATGCACTGTAATCCCTTCTCCATTTTCCTCTCAAGATTCTGGGCACATATGCACATGTGCCTGGCCTGAGTTTCTAGCTGCTGGGTCTGAGACCTGAACCACCGTCAACCACGTGGGAGTCCAGTGACTTAACCATTACGCCACCCACTGCCCTCACACTTCTGCCCCAGCTTGATGCAGCCAGGTCTAGGACTCGAACAGTGGTTGGCCATGTGGAAATTCAGTGCCTTAACGACCATGCCACCTGCTGGCCCCAGTATTTACTCTTAAGTAGATATAATCCTTTAATTTAAAAATAATATAAATAGATGGGCCAGCAGGTGGTGTGGTGGTTAAGGGCGCTGGATTCCCACATGGCTGACCACGGTTCAAGTCCCGAATCTGGCAGCTCTCCCTCTCCCTCTCTCTCTCTCTCTCTCTCTCTCTGTCTTTTTCTGGTCAAATTAAAATAAATAAAAATGAATAAATGAATGAAGTTAAATAAAATAATTTAAAAAAAAAGAACTCAGAGATTTAAAAAAAATATAAATAGGAAATAAATCCAATTATTATATTAAAAAGATGGAAATAAGTTCTAAAAATCAATGACAAATGGGGAAGTGGGTGCTTTAAAAATAATGCGAAGGGTTTAGCCTTCACATTTCACTAACAGCTCCAGCTCACACGTGTTGAAGTGCCTTGCTCAGCAGGAGCTGTTGCTTTCCGATTGTGCTAAATCAGAAATCCTGAAAAGCTGCTTTTTAACATTAGGAGAGTAGAATCTAATCAGGAGAGTACGTTGCTCTCAGCACAAATCCCTTGAGCTCACTCACAATTTCATTAACTTGAAAATACAGTCATGGAAAGGCTCCTACGGACCAGGACTTCTGTTAGGTACGAAGGACATAAAAATGAGTAATATGTGATTCTAATCTCTAGGCGATTTGTTTAGTTGAGCTTCATCACATCAGTTCAGCAACTACAAATATTAACATTCTATTTAGTTATGGCTACACATACAATTGTCTCATTGTAACTACGAGCCTTGGATCAAGGACCCCTGCAGATACCAAAATCTATGAATGCTCAAGTCCCTTATATTGGTCATGGGGAAAGTCATGACATATTTTTGCATAGAAAAACAGAACAATACATCATGACTTTCCCAATGACTAACATAAAATGGTATAGTGTTTGCATATTACCTATATGCATCTTTCCACAGCTCTAGATTAAACCAGCTCTAAATTACTAATGCCTAATATAATGTAAGTGTTATGTAAATAGTGGTTATACTGTACTGTTTAGGGAATAAGAGCCTGTCCATGTACAGTACAGACACAACCAACCAGATTTTTCTACTATTTTCGGTCTGCAGTTTGCTAAATCTGCAGTATTTGGCTATCAGCCAGGGTCTGGCAGGGAAGAGAAACTGTCTTGGAAAATTCAAATGAAAAGAACTTTAATGAAGGCGCTCTATAAGGCAGTGTGCGGCAGTGTATACAGAGTTAAGGGAATAACAAAGGCACTTCTAACACTGATGAGATGAGGAGGCCAAATGGTACCAGAGCCCAGGGGGAGCTGGAAGCTGTTAAGGAAAGGCTGTTCAGGAGGAGCTGTTGTCAAGGAGCAAAGCAGTTACAGGACCCACACTAGGGAGGGACAGGGGAAAATCCCCCCACCTGGGCCTCTATCTTCTATTCTGTAGGTGCTTCCCATTGGTTGACACTGTCAAGAACCCAGCTGGCTTAGGAGCCTTAATGCACTGGGGCTGGCCTCCTGGGGAACAGACCGGGAGAGAAAAGAAGAAACAGATCTGGGAAGCCAAGAGAGACGAATCAGGATGTGGGTACTCAAACAATACTGTCCAACAAAGCAGTCATGGTTCTTCTAAGTCACTGCCATTTAAGTTATCTCTAAGACACACAGTCAAAGTACCGGCTGAAACAAACTCTGAATTTTTAAGTATACTGTGTATTATTTAAAGGTAGGGACCATGCCTTAGTTTTCTCTTGAATCACCCATAGTACCTGCCATAATGCTAGGAAAGCTGTTCTGAAGAGAGGTGATTGGCCTCCTACTCACAGCAAATTCTCCTGCCTCTGAACTCATGGAACACTTTTTTTTTTTTTTGCTATAGGGTACATGTCCTCTCTGGAGAAAGAAAGAGAAAGTGAGAAAGCACTCTTTAGGGGGAGTAATATCATACTACAATCTCTTCTCCTCCATTCTTTTCTTGAGACTTTGAGCATGTATGCACATGTACCCAGTATGTTTTTCAATCCACTGGGTCTAGGACTTGAATATGCAGTCAGGCATATTGCATGTGGAATACAGCTGCCTTAGCCACCACACCACCTGGCTGGTCCCACAGAACACTTTCTTTTTTTACTGTCTATGTGTATGAATTAAGTGATGTTGAATGATTGAATGATTAAATCAAACTAATTAACATATTCATCATCTCACCTTCATCACACCATCTGCTGGCCCCCCAGTTATTCTTATACATGTGTATTTAAATGTTTTTGAAGACTTGAAGCTTCAGGAAAACAAAGGTTGTATGTATAAGTTACCCTATATATTTGGGTAACATCTGAATAACTTGGCTCAGGGAATGATAAGCAGACAATTATAATACATTGCCATTAATGTTAGGATCGAAGTAAACTGAGAGTTAAAGTGAGGATCCAGATGAGGCCTCACCATCTGCAGGGTCAAGAAAGAGTTTTACAAGTTACTTAAACTTCAGTTCTCCAGTTGTCATTGCTGGCTAACCAAAAGGAAGTAGCTAGCAACAAAGGTAAGCAGGGACCAAACCAGAAAGAGTTCTGATGCCATGGGAAGGCTTTAAAGAACTTTAAATAGGTCATTAACATAGTCAGATTTGCATTTTAGGGAGAGCATTTAGAGAGTGATTATCCTGGACAACAGGCTGCTGGAGTCATTCACTGACAAATGGGGACCTAACCAAAGGCAGCAGCATAGTACAGGAGATGCAAATAGATTTGCAAGTGTCAGAGAAGGTAGAATACACAGGATAAGATATAAAATAGATGTAAGGAAAGAGGGGGGGGGAAATCAAGAATCAAAGATGATCCCTAAGGGTTTCTAACAGAACAAAGCTTATCTCTTTCCCCTCTCCTGGTAGAAATGACCCAACAGGGCCAGCTAAGTGGTGCAGTGTAATAAGCTGCTCAAGCAAAGCTGGAGAAGCCACATGGAGGATCACGTGTTTGATTCCCTGGTTGACCTGTTCATGCCAGGTGCACATGCTCATAATCCTGGCCAGCTGGGAAGGCCCGGAGACAGCACCCTTTAAAGATGTTTGTATGTCTGTCTCTCTCATGAAAAAAATATATAAATTAAAAAAAAAAAAAAATCACCCCACAAAAATACGGGGAATAAGAAACCAAGTTCCTTCTTTGATGAAATAAGATTTATCCATATCCCTAAGTCAAAATAAATGAAAACAGATGTAAGAATGTAACGGGCTTATCAAAGAAGAGAAAAAAGAAACAGAAATGACTATGAATGAGAATTCTGACAAGCAGAAAGCTGATTATTAGTATGAAAAACTCAGAAAGCTGAGAAATTAGAATCCCTAGAGATCTGAGAGGTTGGAGGTCAGATACTGCTGAAAACAGGGGAGCTGGGTATGACTTGTATATGCAGAACTCAAACCCTCCAAACCCTTACCTATCTGATTCCTCTCAAGCCCCTAGGAGAGAAGAAATTCATTATCTGGAAAAACCGAGTAAGAGAAGTACCAAACCCAGAGGTAATAGGAAAAGTAGTAAGCTGTAATTATGCGCTAGTCTAAAATTAAGAAGACCAAAAGGTCTGCAGTGAGATCCTCTGGCTGCCTTCCATTATCCAGCTCCAAGTAAAACCTGCTAGTCAACAAGAAAAGATATGCAGCAGGCCTAGAAACTATCCAAATCAAGTAGATAGGGATTCTAGGAGATAAGTCAGAGGGTACAGAACCAATAGGGAGCAGGGTTCTCTGGGGAAATGTAATAAATACATCATCTAACAGGACAGATTTGGAGGGGAAAAAACTGTGCTGAGACTACTGGGAGATGTGAGAAAAATGAAGCCTAGAAAGAAAGAAAACAAATCAAATGAAAAGGCAAATTATTAACTCCAGGAAAACAAAATGGTGTACAGGAAAGAAAATAATCATAATACACTTCTTGCTAGAGTACTTAACAATATTTACAGTCATAATATAATCACTGACTAAAAATCTATCTAAAAAAAGGAACCCTAACTATACTGGGACAATAGAAGCAAATATGGGAAAAAGTGCATGTGTGTTTGTGTGTATATATATGAGATCAACTGATGTCTAAAACTTATAAGGTAAGCAATGGGACTAAAAACAATAGCTTTAAAATATGGAGATTAAAATATAAACAGAAAGCACTATTACTGTAAGTAGATACCTCTGGGGAACAGGTTGGTAGGTCAGGAAGGATGAAGCAGTGAATATAGCTTTTCACTAGAAGCCTTTCCATACTATTTGACTCTAGCTCACAAATATACACTACTTCAATAGAATATTAATATAAAAAGACAAAAAAAATTAAGAGTACACTTAAGGACTTGTAGGTTAGTAATACTTACCTAGAAGCACTAACTTCTTCAGAGTCTCAGAATGATCTACATAATCTCGAAGTGTGAATGACGTTGGGGGCAATGGAGGGTCTGCAATAATCCTAATAGCCTCCTCCTCAGAAACTGGCTCCAACGGAGACAATGGAGGTAAATCATCCAGTTCTTTGAAGCCAGTCATATGAAGAAAGAGAGGCAGATTAGCATTCTAATATGCACACTTAAAATAATTTCTACAACTTTTCCTTAGTTTGCTTCTTCCATTGGTTAAATCTTAGGGTCATTTCAGAATGAAATATCTAAGTCCAAAACTTTTCTACTTTCTAAGAGGTAAGATTAAAACTGCTTAGTGTAACTATTCTTCTTCCAAGATAAGAAATTTGTTGGGTGGCCAGCAGGTGGCATGGTAGTTAAGGCTGGAGTCACACAAGGCAGATCACAGTTCAAGTCCTGGACCTGGTGGCTTGCTTTCTCACTTTCTCCCTCCTTATCTATCTGTCTCTCTCTCTCTCTCACTCTGTCTCTCTCTGGCCAAGTTAAAAAAAATAATAATAAGTAAAATGATGCTTTAAAAAAAAAAAGAAATTTGTTGGTAAGTTTCAAGGCACACAATTCCTTTTCTTCTCTTTTACTCAGAAGGTAAGAATGCTAAAGATAACGAACTTTCATGTACATTTTGAGAAAGAGAATCTACCATAGCTTGTTAACTTGGCCAAAAGCACTATATTCTAGCAGGTTGAGTTGTGTGGGTTAAAGTCATCACGTCCTTGGGGCCGGCAGGTGGCATGGTGGTTAAGAGTGCTGGACTCCCACATGGCTGACCATGGTTCGGGTCCTGGACCTGGTGACTTGCTTTCTCACTTTCTCCCTCTCTCTCTCTCTTTCTCTCTGGTCAAATTTAAATAAATAAAGTTAAATAAAACCTAAAAACAACAACAACAAAAAGCACTATGGTTTTACTTAAAAATAAAGTCACCACGTCCTTAAAATGTTTTTGTTTTAAACCAATCCCCTCCTCTCCAAGTTACTTCTAAATATTTTTTAAGGGACCAGCTGTTGTGTAATGGCTATGTCGCTGAACTCCCATTTAGTTGACCATGGTTCGAATCCCAGACCCGGTGGCTTAAACTCACACCAGGCACGTATGCATGCATGCCCATGATCCTGAGAGGAGAATGGAGAAGGGATTGTGGCATGGCCGGTGAGTTCTCACTTTGTCTCTCTGACCTACCTGCTTTGTTTTCTTAGAGAAATAAAAGTATAATAGAAATAAATTAATAAAACTCGCACTGTTCTTTTTCTTACCTGGTACAAAATATGACAAAAGCAAGCAGAATGTAAACTGGTACCAAAATGGGGAATAGGGGATGTTTCTGAGAGTTCAGAATTACCTTCCAGAGACAGCTCCGGTTCACAGCTGGGTATCTTTTGTGTCTTCTGTGACTGCACATTCACAGAGGGAAGCACAGTGCTTGGGGCAGAATTAGTCTCTTGCCTACTTAAGTTGGCAGACTGGGAACTATTCCATAAGGAGGAAGTCCTGTAAGTCTTAAATCCCCTCTGGAGAAAGCAATCATCAGAGGACATCTGAGGCAGAGCAGAAGAGCCATGAGACCATGTTTTTCCTGGTCTCAGAAAACCTTTTGTGAGTTGTGCAGCACTAATGAAGCTACCCAATTTAACTGAGTTGAGCCATCTGGGTATCTGCTGGGCTGACAGAGCCATTTTCTTAGTCTACAAAGGAAAAATTTAACCATCAAAAGAGAAATTAAATTACTTAGCTGAAGCAGGATTCAAACGACGAAGAGATAAACCGGAAATTATTTTCTGATAAATAAATAAAAGGTGTTTAAATTAATTTAATGACTAAGATAGTGAAGTATTTCTTATATACAGAAAAGGTTAAAACCAAGGCAGTTTCCGTTACAAACCAGAAGAGAAGAATGTGTGAATTGGAAAAATAAAGATTTCCTTTATAATTTAAAAACAAAAATTAGGGACCATCAGGTGGCGCGGTGGTTAAGGGCGCTGGACTCCAACATGGCTCACCGTGGTTTAAGTCCTGGACCTGGCGATTTGCTTTCTCGCTCTCCTTCTCTGTCTCCCTCTCTCTCTCACTCTGTCCCTCTCTGGTCAAATTAAAATAAATAAATACATAAAAATTTAAATAAAATAATTTTAAATACATAAAAACAAAAATAAAGGGACCAGCAGTTAGCATAATGGCTATGTCGCTGGACTCCCACGTGGTTGACCGCGGTTCGTGTCCTGGACCCAGTGGCTTTAAACTCACGCCGGGCGTGTGTGCCCAAGATCCTGAGAGAATGGAGAAGGGATTGCGGCATGGCCATCTTCCCTGGGGGGCGCTTCCTCGCTTTCTGTCTCTCTCTGTCTGGCGAGCGCACACGCCCTATAGCAAAAACCTCTCAAAAAAACCCAAACAAAACAAAAAAACAAAAATGAAAATTACTGGTGTAAGAAAACTACAGAAAGCCACAACCTAGAAATGTTCAAGTTATAACAATTCAGTAATCTCTGTCAACTTGATCATTTAAAGAAAATGGGGTGATACAATGGTCCTTGAAATTTGATTTGAAGAACATTTAAGCAGCAGATTGCTAGAACCAGGAGGCGGTGTGGTGGTTAAGCAGCGGAATCTAGTGCCAGGTACATAGCAGCTTGAAAATCATACTGGGCATGTGTGCGTGCATGCCCAAAGTCCTGAGAGGACAGAGAAGGGACTGAGGCATGGCCATCCTACCAAGGGTGATTTCTCACTTTTCCTCTCTCTGACTTGCCTTGTTTCTCTGGTAAACTGGCAAATGCATGGCGGCTCTATGGCAAAAAAACAAACAAACAAAAAAACCCAGCAGATTGCTGATTAAAATGACACTGAATTATTCAATGTATTGTGTGTGTGTGTGTGTGTATGTATAAATTAGTCACAAGAGAAAAAACTGAGAACCACTCTGTCTTAAATGAATCATCGAAATATCATTGCTATATAGAACAATGAAGGCTGCTTCTTGTTTCAATCTGGATCCACTTTCCCAGTGGCCATTCTCCACTGGCCTACAGCCTCGTACTACTCCAGTCCATCAGTAGCATGCACGGCTAATTCACTGGTCCATACAGTATTCAAAAGCAGGTAAGGCATTTGCAGACGTGTATAAAAACCCAGCGAGCGGTAGCAGTGTCTTCTAATGGGAACCTTTCATCAAGAAAACTAAAGACCAAATACTTAAAGAACTTTAAAGTTCACTAAAACAACATATTCTTTTTTTTTTTTGAGAGGTTTTTGCTATAGGGCACTTGCGCTCGCCAGAGAGCGACAGAGATAGAAAGCGCGAAATCACCCCGCGAAGGGAGGGGGGGTGGCCATACTGCAATCCCTTCTCCATTCTCCTCCTGGGATCTTGGGCATGCACCCACACGCACCGGGGCGCCCGCGTGAGTTTAAGCCAAGTCGAACCTCAGTTGACCACATGGGAGTCCAGCGACATAGCCATTACGCTAACTGCTGGTCCCCAAAACAACTTATTCTCAATTGCGTGTCTCGTGCTTGGCTAAGAATACACATGGAAACATTGTTCTGTGAGGGTTCAAGATTTCCACCTCCTTAAATGAGTTCAGGAGATGAATGGGGCGGGGTAAGAGCGTGGCTTCGTAATAAAGGGCCCCTCCAATAACACTAACGCCCTCTCTAGGCCACTTTAACCATCTACTTTTAGTTCTCCAATTCGAACTTCCGCAGGAAGCCAGTTTACACGCGGGGCCTCCTACGTCCATCGCAGAGCGAGCCGCTAGACAAGAATGGTTGCGTTTTCCTCACCTAGGCGGGGAAAAACACCAAACAAAACTCATCCCCGCCTCCTGGGTCATGCAGACCTCAGGACCGTGAGGCCTACGACTGCGGCCTGGGCGCGGGTGGGTCTGGCACCTGACCCCCCGCCAGGAGCGCGCCCCTGGGGTCGCGCGGCGCCGGCTTTACCTGTGGCGAGGCCCGTGCCCAGCTGCGCGTCCCGCGGCGGCCGCCAGGTTCGCCAAGCCGCGCGCACTGTCCCGCACACCCGCCGTGAGCCCGCCAGGCCCAGCGCCG
>NW_006198305.1:3275094-3307601 GCF_000334495.1 Tupaia belangeri chinensis
GGGCCGGGGCCGCCGCAGCCGCGGCAGGACGGGGAGGCGGGCCATGGCATCCTGCGTGGGGACCCGGACCCTGAGCAAGGATGATGTGAACTACAAAATGCATTTCCGGATGATCAACGAGCAGCAAGTGGAGGACATCACCATCGACTTCTTCTACCGACCGCATACCATCACCCTGCTCAGCTTTACCATCGTCAGCCTCATGTACTTTGCCTTCACCAGGTGAGGCGGGCCCGGCCGCGCTGGGGACACGCCCGAGGGCGGAGGGTTAAGCGGGAGGGAGATGGTGAGCAGGGTGGCTCGGTGCGGCTCTGGGGCGACGAAGCGGGCTGCCTGCTCCACGCACCACTCAGCCCCGCCGCCCATGCCCGGTGTCTCGCAGCGCGCCCAGCCTGCTCCCCAACCCCCACCTCTAACCCTTACAGCGCCTCTGGCCCCACTGGGAACTCGCGGGTCACCTAGCATGATCTCTCCCTCACATCACCACACAGGCCCCCTCTGCAGCCCCTCGGCCCCCCGTCCCTACTCAGCACACCGCATGAATCATCTCGTGTGTATCACTTTCAGCACAAGCCACTACACATAAAGCAGCCAATCCACAGTGCTTGCACCCACCGTGCACAGGCCCAGGATACCACCTAGATTTACCCTTTCCGTGGAACTCCTGCTGTGTTCGGCACTACCCGCCATGCACAAAAAAGGCTATGCGAGGTTTCCGTGCTGCACTTCCCACATACACTGCACGCAAATCATCTAGCATAATGCTTCCCCCCACCCTCAAACGCTACCATGATGTACCGCAGCAGAAACTGCTGTTCTAACTAGAACCCACATCACAGCCGACCTTTCCATCCAGCACAGCCCAGTACCCATCACCTCCGGTGGAGTTTGCTGCACAAACATCACACATCACAGCCCACACCCTGCTTGTTCATCGCCTGCTGAAATGGGATCCCGTCAAGCAGTTATAATGTTGCCTGATGCATAGTAAACACTCATGTTTGTTCAATAAAACACATAACCCCCACACAAACATAACACAACTCTTTTTCCTCCGAGAAGGTACACACGTGTTCAAAACATTTCCTGTTCATAGGAACTGCCCAGCCCAACCTTTAAAAACTCGCATCTTGTAGCTCTAGAGCCCTGCATCTGTGGTCCTTCAGGCCCAACCCCAGGGAATGAATTCATTCTGGGTTCGCAATAACAGACCATGGTTCCTACTCACAAGCATTTATTTTTTCTGAATGAACTAATTTAAAGAAAGGATAGTCATACCTATCACACCATGATGGCTAAAAGACTAATCTAGAGTAGTGCAGTTTTGGAAAACGTTGGGAGTTTTTCGTTTTGTTTTATTTTTATGAAACGGGAGTCTCACCGTATTGCTCAGGATGGCTTCGAACCTGTGATCCTCCTGTCTTAACTTCCCAAGTAGTTGGTAGACTATTGATCTTACATGTTACTTAGCCTTCTTCTGAACCTTGGGGTCCACACCTGCAAAATGCAGATAAAATATGTACTTACCTCCTACAGGGTTGGGAATGACTAAGTGAATGCGAGTGAATATTTTTAGCAGAGTACCTGATGCATGTTGTACAATTAATGCCAGCCTCCCGGTATTTTACCCAACATTCAACGTGTAAATAGGAAATGTGTAAAGGTATATTTGGTGATCTCTTAATACCAGATAACTTCTGGTATTAAGTAGAGGGGAGAGTTAAAGGATACTAATTTGTTGTGACCTATGGGACAGCTTGTATAACAAAGAATGACTTGTACCCTACACACACACACACACACACACACACACACATACACACATGCCAGGGTGCCTTTGGGAATCACTGCACTTTGAGATTTTTTGTGTGACCAGTATCCCTCCATATCACACTTGTTCGTACCTCCACTTGACTCTTGGTTCTTATTATGTAAGTGTTTATCCATTTGTATGACTCTACCTAAAGGTTTAAGGTATTGGTAACAATTATGTACATTTTAATAATTGAAGGACACTGCTACTCTTATTGTAAAGTCTGGGAATACTGTGCAGTAGGGCAGGACCAGAGCTTTCCATAATATCTGACCAGATGTATTTTTGGCTTTGGAGAAAAATCTATCTTGCCCCTAATTATGGTTATCTTTGAATACTTTATCATGTCTTCTGATTTTACCATTTCACAACTGTGTGACCACTTAATTTTGCTAAGCCTCAGTTTTCTTATCTGTATGTAAAATGAAAATACCAACACTACTACCTCATAGGATTCTCCACAATAAGGATTAAGTTCAACTTTGCAGATGATCTATTTAGTGTATGGCAGATACTAAGTGTGCAATCAACATTAGTTATTACATAATTTTATCAGAAGCTAATGCCTTCCAAATTATATTTGTTTATTGAATGAGGATGTGGTATGCTCTGAGAAAAAAATATTAAAACATTTAAAAAAAAAAAAAGGTTACTGGATAATGTACATACTCATTTCATAGTAACTTCATTTTAAGTGTGGGTTCTCAATGATTGCATTACCGAGGGAGTTTCTTTGGGAATTAGAAAAGTAATTATGGTATTTTATTTTAAATAATGAGAACCAAGAATGAGCAGCTTATTTCAACATTTTTATCTTTTATATTATTCTAGGCCCTTTCAAAATATTTCTTTCTTCCTCTTTTCTAATCCAGAAAGTCATACTGTTCTGAAATTCCTCCTTTATACCATATCCTGCGAAGGCAATTGATAAACTGCAGCAGTGAAAGTTAACAGCTTCTCGAAAGTAACAGAAGAGTCATAATCTGAAGCTTAGGCTATGACCTTTTCTAAAAACTGTAACAATTTTTGTTTTACTTAAAATGTACCAGGTGTGTGGGGCCGGCAGGTGGCATGGTGGTTAAGGGTGCTCGACTCCCACATGGCTGACTGCAGTTCAAATCCTGGACCTGGTGGCTTGCTCTCTGATACTCTCTCTCTTTCTCACTCTCTCCCTCTCTGGTTAAATTAAAATAAATAAAATAAATGGATAAAGTTAAATAAAGTAATTTTTTAAAAAAATTAAAACTTGCCAGGTATGTGTGCTAAGCAGAGAGAGATGGGAATGGGGTGGGTGAGAAAGCACCTTCATGGGGGAAGGTCACACCACAACACTGCAGTCCTTTCTCCTCTGTTTCTCTCTTCTTTTGGGATTAAATTTTAACAATGTAATTTCACCTACTAATTTCATAAATAGACAGAAATCACATAATGAAAAGCATTGATAACAAGTCTCACCTTATATAAAATCATAAACACCATTAATAGAATTAGTACTTTTTATATCTTATTCATTTTCATAATGATTTCTGACCCTTTTTAGGTGGTACACTGCAATGAGAACTGTCTCCTCCTCCATAAAGAGTGAAAGTAATGACTTTGTGAACTTTATATATTCTCCCCTCTTTTATAATGATTATCTGAAGCACTTTACATTTATTTTACAAGGATTTGGGTTGGTTAACTGTTCATTCAGTTCTTTCAATAAAACATTTTAAAACGGTCTTGAATCTTGTTTTGCAAAGACTAGTTGTCTAAGAGGAAAGAGAGAATTCTTTGGGTTTACCATATTACCACTATGTGACAAACAGTACCTGAATAGTGTCACGTGCTACAGAGAACCAGCGAGAAGGTAGGATTACGAAGGAGTAGAGACAAGTTTGGATTTGTTAAGTAGTTCTTTTGTTAGACAGCAGCTAGGCTAACTTACTTTTTTTTAGTTTACTAGAGGGCTTGTACACTTTAGAGAGAGAGAGAGAGAAAGTGAAAAAGCACACCACAGGGAAGCCAGCCATGCTGCAATCCCATCTCCATTTCTCCTTCCAGGATTTTGGGCATGGACATAGGCACCTGTCATGTTTCTCAAGCTGCTAGGTCTGGAACTTGAACTGCACAGTAGGCCATATAGATCCAGCTGCCTTAACTTTATACTGCCAACTGGCTCGAATCCACTCACTTTTAAACTACAGTGTTTAAATCTGTCCCCATTACCATCATTAAACACAAATGTCAGATACTACCTAGTTATTTCCCTGAGATCTGAAAAGCTCATTTTACTGCATCTTAGAATAAGTATTTCTATACATTAGATGCTTAGGCATGTCCTGAAAGTTTGTTCAGTGAAAGCAGGGAAAGGAAAACCTTTATCTCAAATTCAGAGTATGTTCATTACTAAGATGCTCTGCCATCAGAGGTGGATGAAGTTGTAAATATTGAATGACCTTGTTTTTAAAAACTAAATTTGGGACCAGCAGGTGGTGTGGTGGTTAAGGCACTGGACTCCCACATGGCCAGCTGTGGTTCAAGCCCTGGACCTGACAACCTGATGTGGGAGCATTTAACAAACAAGCGACTCAACTTTTAGATTTGAAAACATCAAAGTCTATTAAATCACATCCGCAGAAGCCCACTTCTCTTTAAGAGCACCTGCCATTAAACGTGACATCTGTGTGCTCTGGCTCTATAATTGAGGAGTTGCAATATTATGTAATTGACATCAGACCTGTTTAGCACTTGTCCAACAAAAATCTTTACTTATCTAGAGGAGATGGTCTTCCTGTAGTTTGCCATACTAGGAGACAGACAAGGGCAGGGAAGTAGACTTCTTATTTTTTTATTTATTTGTTTGTTTCTTTAAAAAAAATTAATTTCCCTATTGACTTTGGGACTCCAGCTCATCACCCTGTCAGTGGGCTGTCACTTTACTCATGGATTCTTGCCAGCCTTCCCTGTCCTTTCCCTTTCAACCATATAAATCCCCATTAGAAAATGTCTCCTGCTGATTCAGTTGTCCTGGTCTTGTTTCCTTTATGTACATCATGTTCTTTTTCTCGCAATAGCAGAAGCCTTAAATGTCCTTGTGCCCTGACATTAGCAATATTAAGTGAACTCTATAGCAACTGTGTGCTGCGATTATACCAACTCTGGTGGTGAACAAAAGCCCTATGTTGTACCTGAAGTCCAGTTAACGTGGATTTAAATATCTTTTTTTTTTAATCTTTTCTTTTTTATGTTTTATGTCCCTAGTAAGATTATAAACCCATTAAAGGGAAAATCATGCCATATATCTCTTTGGGACCTTCTGTAGCAAATAGGCACTTGAGTGACTCAGTATTTATTTATGTTTGATGGTGTCTTAGGTCAGAGAGATTATATACCAAGGCATTACTGCCTCTTAGACTCCTCTTTTTATTTATTTATTTTTCCTTCGTTTATTTCACACCGTCATCCTTTCCCTGTTTCTCAATTCTGTCTGGATTTGGTGCACGCACTCACACGTATTCAGCATGTTTTTCAACTGTTGGGGCCCACATTTGAACCACGATCATCCATGTGGGATCCATTTCCCTTTTCCCCTGTGCTAGAGGGCCAGCCCCAGGCTCCTCTAGTAAGCAGTTTTCATTCTGTTTGCTCTGTTTGAGTAATTAAGGTTACAGCATTTTAGATATAATTCTATTATCAAACATAACACAATTTATTTTGTGGTATAATCCCCATTGCCCCAGATTTCTGTAGGGAAATTAGCAGTTTTTCAGTCTTAGCTCATCTATAAACCAGGATGAGTTCAGTCAACCTGGGTTACTTTCTCAGCCCGCACGTCCTGTTTAATTCAACTTACTGATCCAACAGCCCCTGTTCCATCTAGCGTGGGTCTCTGCAATCCTGGGATTCCCCATCTGGTTTATCTTTAGCACATCCAATTGGGCTTTCAGAGCATTCAGAGCTGTTCTCATTCCTTTCTCAACCCTAAGTTCCACAAAGCCCCAGCTGTTTGGGACAGCAAGTTCCCAGGGCTCAACTCCATCTCCCTGAAGATGAGCCTCCACTGTTGTCCTCATGTTCTTTTTAAGAGAAAAATTGTCCCATCTGTCCCCCACTTGAAGTCTTTCAACTGGATTACCTGTGGTAAAGCACTAGCTGAGCTCTAAAGTCTTTCTATGGAGAGTAGATCTCTTCCTTCATCTTTTCCCCTCCCCCACTGAACACACCCTGGGTCGGGGCAGACCCGGGCAGACCCAGACAGCTTGCCAGTCCACACCCAGTGCAGGTCCACACCCAGTGCGGCTGTCTCTCAGACCAGGAAGCCCCTCCTGCTCCTCATACCCAGCCAGGAGCCCATGGCATCCATCACAATCCATTTAGATGTTTCTCCTTCGTTCTTCATTGTTCGAAAAAGCATAGAGACAGTAGTGTTTATATAGTTTCAAATACTCTTTATTATTATATTGTAATATTTGTTTCAGTGTAGATTTTTTAAAAGAATTATTTTATTTAACTTTATCCACTTATTCATTTATGTTTTAATTTGACCATAGAGGGACAGAGTTTGAGAGAAAGAGAGGGGAAGTGACCACCATGCCACCTGCCGGCCCCATCAGCGTCGATTTCTTGAGGCCAAATATCTTTTTTTTTTTTTTTTTGAGAGAGAGGATTTTTGCTATAGGGCACGTGCACTTGCCAGAAAGACAGAGAGGGACAGAAAGACAGAAAGTGAGAAATCACCCCCCAGGGGGTATGGCCATGCCACAATCCCTTCTCCATTCTCCTCTTGGGATCTTGGGCACACACGCACACGCGCCTCGCGTGAGTTTAAGCCGCCAGGCCTGGGACTCAAACTGCGGTCGACCATGTGGGAGTCCAGCGACATAGCCATTACGCTAACTGCTGGTCCCACCAAATGTTTTTTTTTAATTAATTATTTAATTTTATTTATTATTAGTTTTAAATTTAATTTGCTATAAGACATGTGTGCCCGAGGGAGAGAGAGAGAGAAAGAGAGAGAGAGAGAGAGAAGGAAAGGAAAGCCAGATCTTGGATTTGAGCTGTGTTCATTCACGTGGGTGTCCAGCACCTTAACCGCTACACCACCTACTGGCCTAAGGCCAAATACGATATCTTAATTAACCAAAGATTGGCACTCAGTACATGCTGGATGAATGTACTGTAAGAAATCATTGGTTCACTAAGAACTTCCAGAAACAGCTCTTCTTTAGTTGCTAACTCTATTTCTTGACAGGGATTGTGACTTTCTATAAATTGAAATGAATACGGTATAAAAGATAATACTGGATCAGCTGGTGGCATGGTGATTAAGGCAGCTAGACCCTACGTGGCTGACGGTTTGAGTCCCAGACCCAGCAACTCAAAACACAAGTCAGGCACAGGTGTGTGTACTTGCTAAAAATCCTGAGAGGAGAATGGAAAAGAAGGGATTGCAGCATAACCATACTCCCCCGGGATGGGGGTGCTTTCTCATTTTTCTTTTCTCTGTCTCTTCTTCTGTAAGTGCATATACTCTCTGGCAAATTGCCCCCCCCCCCCAAAAAAAAAGTTACTAAAGTAGTTTACATCAGTTTACTTTGTAAGCCAGAACTAGATTTCCCTTTGCAGGAGAGGATTTTTAACAGTAACTGGTCTAACCATGATCCTATATGTCTGTATTTCAGGGTCTCATATTGAAGGTAAATGAAGGAGAAAGTTGAAAAAGGGATAGGGAACAATTAACCTAGAAACCTTAGTCCTGATAAAGACCAGACATTCTTGTCTGCCTGACCCCAGGACAAAAAGCCTTATTTAATGATCCTGTACAAGTGGAAGGAATTTGCTGTAGTTGCCTAAAGTCTCCCATCCACTGCCTGTGATCAGATATTAAACTGACACAGAACTAGAGTCCAGAATTTCCTTTGAATACAAACTTATTTTGTTGTTGAAACTCAGGACTTGTCTGACTGGGCTAGTAGTTAAGGGAGCTGAATCCCACATGACTGACTGACTTGAAAGACATGCTATGTGCTTTCGCATGCATTCCCCAAATCCTGACAGGATGGAGAAATGCAGCGGGACCACTCCCCATTGGGCGGTATTTTCTCCCTCTCCCTCGCTCTGTCTCTGTCTCTCTCTGATGAGCTCACATATCCTCTGGAAATTAAAATAAGTAAATAAATAAACAAGGGAACAAAAAAATCCTCAGTGCTTTTTCTTACTGTTGTTCTGCTTTTAGGACATTCTGTCTTTGGGTAGTGCCCTATACTTAAAACATAAATGCAATGTATGACAGAATGACATATGAGGTGTTTGAAAACTTGATGGGGGCTGTAGATATTTGCTAATGTTCTCAGTAGGCCTCTGTAGGCCACCCTCTACAAGGGGACAGCAAAGTCACTGTCAGTGGACCTGGGCAGGCTGTGCTTCCGCTTCCATTACCTGAGTCATCAGGCCCGTTCTGCCTTATATATCACCTCACTCATTCTTGCTACCTACAGTATTGAGGATGCCTGCTGTGTGCCAGCCACTGTGCTGGGCACTGGAGCCACCTGGGGAGAACAGGGTAACTCATGCCCCGTGGAGCTTAAGTTACAACTTCCTGTAAGCTGTACGTTTGGTGTTTTTCACCCTGCGCGGTCACTGCTACCCTCTAGGAGCACCTCCTAAGTTTAGCAGAGAGCAGAGCAGACCCTGCCTCCCTAAGTGTGCATGTTCGTGTCATTAGTGAATGCAGCAGTCTTGACCTCGAGCCACCATTTCAGAAGCCCTGTAACTGTGTGGGCAAGATAAAGCAACGGCTTTATTTTCCTCATCCTCCAAGCAAAGATAATACTTGGCTTGCCTTCCCCCCACAAAACTGTGAAGCAGTAAAGTAAAACGCCAGCCAGGAAAGTTCTCTGGGCCTTTCAGAGCCTTATAGACAAGCATTTTGGTATTAGCAATAGCAGTA
The DNA here is from genome assembly GCF_000334495.1 of Tupaia belangeri chinensis. Taxonomy (NCBI): domain Eukaryota; kingdom Metazoa; phylum Chordata; class Mammalia; order Scandentia; family Tupaiidae; genus Tupaia; species Tupaia belangeri. The sequence goes on from NW_006198305.1 coordinate 3,283,839, forward strand.
GACCAAAGAAAGAAGGCAAGGAGCTGTCACAACCTCACAGTTGAAAGCTTGAAGTCTTTTTATTTTATTTTATTTTTTGTTGTTGTTGCTGTAAAGCAAAGGTCTTAGCTGAGTGAGAATTCTGAGGCCATGAGAAGGCAAGATGAGGACTGGGCAATGTGGAACTAAATGGCATGTTCTTCCTTGAGCAGGGGAACCGTAGTACACCTCATAAAGCCTTAGGAAGGCAAGGGGCTGACACCTGCTATACCCCCCAGGTAGGGCTTTTTTGGGGCTTGCTAAGGTAATCAGATGCAGTTCTGTTAATCTTTTATATGTATATATCTTACACACACACACACACACACACACGTATTTCTTTCTTTTTAAAGGAAAGAGAAGGAGAAAGTGTCTACAGAGAGACCCTAGGACATGAACCCACAATCTTTCCCACATAGGTCCAGATGCATCACTACATCACCACCTTACCCTTAAATCCTTTTTTTAAAGTTTAAGTTTATTTTTGTTCATGAGAGTAAGAACAGAGAGAGTGAGAAAGTAAGCACCTTCAATGGAATCCCGCCCTGCCATCTCCTCTTCCATCCTTCCCAGGCAGTCAGGATCACGAGAAATCAGGCCGTGAATGTACTGGTCATCTGGGGGAGCCGAACCCGTGACATTCCATATGGATCCAGCATTGCTGAGCAGAAGGTTACCACTGCTCAACCAAGCCAGCCCCGTAATAGTTTTGTTTTATATCTAACTTTGCCTTTCATCGTGATCCTGTGTACAGTAAGGGAGGGCCATGTCTGCTCATCTCAGCTCCCAGCAGAGTCCCTGCCCAAGGATAGGTACTAAGTAGATGAAGGAATGAGTGACATAAATGAAGAGTGTTCAGACATAGTGAACGAATAACAATGGCCACTTCCTCTGTGCCAGGCACTGTTCTCTGTGTTATTTAATCCTCTCACAAAACCCTGGGAGGTAAAACTGTGATCCTTTTACTGAGGAAGAAATGACATAGAGAGGTTAAGTAATCTTTTCAAGGTCACACAGACTGGCAGTTTGGCCGGAGCCTGCATTTCTAGTCACTGCACTGTGTGGCCTCCTCTCTCTCACTGAGCGAGCATGCACTTTGGAACCAGGTCCCATCAGTAAAATCCACATCAGGATCATTTTCCTCTTGGGGGTTTTATGGAGACTGAGCGAACTGGCCTACAAACCCAGCTAGCGTGGTCAGTGAGGCACAGCATAGAGAGGGTGTCCATAGATCCTGTTCTTGTCCCTTGATTTGGATTTTCGAAGTCACTAGTACGGCCTTTGCAGCCTTGTTCCTGTTTTTGATTGATGATGGACAATTTCTGTGTACCACAGCCTCTGTTTCAAACTCTGGCTTCTTTGGAGTTTAGAGAGGACAGATTCACACCAGGCCTTTGGAGAATGGCCCGATGTACTCAAGTTACCAAGTGTCCTGCATGGTTGCTGGCCAGCTTCACATATGGTTCTCTTTGGGCACCACCCACCTGTAAGGAGCCATCCTAGGTACAGTGGATGCACCTTCCTGCACTCAAGAATTCACACTAGTGTGAACCTGGGGCCCTAAGTTGTAGGGGTTTCTAATTTCTTGTTGAACTAACTCCCCTACCCACTAATCTTTGACTACAATAATTAGATTTTCCTCATTATATATTTTCTGTTTCTGTAAAGGCCTTACTTTATATTTTGGATAACTTTTTATTCTAATTAGGCATATATAAAACTGCCAATTTTCAGACTTACTCAGGTTGCTTAATTGACCTTCTCCCTTCCTAAAACTAAGCCATCCATTGGATCTTCTCTTTTTAATTACATTACTTAAAATTCACAAAATTGCCACTTCACTGATTTTATGTCTTCCTTTATTACTGATTGCAAGTTATAAATTTAGTATTGATGCCCATTTGCAAGCATTTTGACTAGCAGGTAATTTAAAATAGAGACTAATGTGCTGATTTGTAATAGCTATTTATTTATTAAGATTTTAATTTTTCTATTAGCTATTTATGTTCCTTGAAATCGAAGACGCACCAAAGGGTAGATGGTGAAAAGTCTCTTCCACAGCCTTTATCCAGCCCTTCATTTTTTTCACCTTGAAGAAAACCAGTGTCACTATTTCTTGGGTAGATTTTCAGAGATATTCTATATATCTTTAAGAACAAATGATAGCAGGACCAGCAGTTAGCATAATGGCTATGTCACTGTACTCCCACGTAGTCGACCGCGGTTCGGGTCCCGGACCTGGTGGCTTATACTCAAGCCAGGCGAACGTGCATGCATGCCCAAGATCCCGAGAGGAGAAAGGAGGAGAAAGGATTGCGGTGTGGCCATCCCCCCTGGGGGGGGTGATTTTTTTGCATTCTGTCTTTCTGTTTCTCTCTGTCTTTCTGGCAAGCGCACTCACTCTATAAGGGAAAATCCTCTGCCCCCCCCCCAAAAAAAAGTAAAGAACAAATGATAGTTACCTTTCCAGAAGCTTGGGTCAGAATCTAAGGAGCGGCGGCTGCCTGAGCTGTGCACAGCTACGCCCTTCCCCCTCCCCCACACCGGCCTCAGCCAGCTCACTGGCTGTAGAAAATGGTGAAAGAAACGACTTACTATGATGTTTTGGGGGTCAAACCCAATGCTACCAAGGAAGAATTGAAGAAAGCTTTCAGGAAACTGGCCTTAAAGTACCACCCTGATAAGAATCCAAATGAAAGTGAAAAGTTTAAACAGATTCCTCAAGCTTATGAAGTTCTTTCTGATGCGAAGAAAAGGGAATTAAATGGCAAAGGAGGAGAGCAGGCAATTAAAAAAGGTAGAGCAGGTGGTCGTTTTGGCTCCCCAGTGGACATCTTTGATGCTTTTTGGAGGAGGAGAAAGGATGCAAAGAGAAAGAAGAGGTAAAAACGTTGTACATCAGCTGTCAGTAACCTTAGAAGATTTATATAATGGTGCAACAAGAAAACTGGCCCTGCAAAAGAATGTGATTTGTGACAAATGTGAAGGCCAAGGTGGTAAGAAAGGAGCAGTAGAGTGCTGTCCCAATTGTTGAGGTACTGGAATGCAAATAAGAATTCATCAGATAGGACCTGGAATAGTTCAGCAAATTCAGTCTGTATGCATGGAGTGCCAAGGCCATGGAGAGTGGATCAGTCCTAAAGATAGGTATAAAAGTTGCAATGGAAGGAAGATAGTTTGAGAAAAAAAGATTCTAGAAGTTCATATTGACAAAGGCATGAAAGATGGCCAGAAGATAACATTCCATGGTGAAGGAGACCAAGAACCAGAACTGGAGCCCGGAGATGTTATTGTACTAGATCAGAAAGGTCATGCTGTTTTTACTCGGCGAGGAGGAGACCTTTTCATGTGTATGGACATATAGCTGGATGAAACATTGTGTGACTTCCAGAAGCCAATTTCCACTCTTGACAACCAAACCATAGTCATCACCTGTCATCCAGGTCAGATTGTCAAGCATGGAGATATCAAGTATGTGTTAAATGAAGGCATGCCAATTTATCATAAACCATATGAAAAGGGTTGCCTAATCATTAAATTTAAGGTAAACTTCCCTGAGAATGACTTTCTGTCTCCTCATAAACTCTCTGCTGGAAAAACTTCTACCTGAAAGAAAGGAAGTGGAAGAGAATGATGAAATGGACCAGGTAGAACCGATGGACTTTGATCCAAATCAAGAAAGATGGCGCCATTACAATGGAGAAGCATATGAGGATGATGAACATCATCTCCAAGGTGGTGTTCAGTGTCAAACTCTTAATGGGGCCAGTAAATAACACTGCTGGCATTTTATATGCAGTAGTGAATGAGTGAAGGACTGTAATCATAATATGCTCACTACTTGCTATGTTTTTGTTTTAATATTCATCTATAGTAGTGTTTTAAAAAGTTAAATGAAGAATAAATGCAAATATAAAAGCTGAAAAAAGAACAAATGATAACTTATATACTCATACATATGTCCCTTTATTTTTTTGCACAAGTAGTTGCTTATTATAACTACTATTCTACAATTTTCTTTATTTCATGATATTTCTTAGTTTTTCTGAATCAGTAAATAATTTAAAAAGTTTCCTCCTACTCTCTGCACTCTATGGTAAAGTCTGAAAGATTGGAGGACATAAAAGCATTAAAAGTAGTTATGGACACTGGAGACACTGTGGAATGAGGGTGTGAGAAGGGGAGAGTGGAGGGAAGGAAATTAGAGAGAAAAAATAGAGAAGTAAGATAATTGTGGGACACAGAAATGGTTTATTACCTGTTGATGATAACTCGTGACTGGTCTGAGGTATATTTCATGTTGGGTAAATTCTCTATACAAGCCAAATGATGTATAGCAATTGAATGTGTAAAATAATAATAATAAACAAATTTTAAAAATTAAAAAATAAACTTATTTTTATGGCTGCTTAGATTTCCTCTGAGGCTAATTTGTTTATTGAGTCCCCTCTTGGTGAACATTTAGCTTGCTCCCAATCTCTTGAAGTACATAGAATATTGAAGTGAATGACCTGATACATAGTGTCATTTCTGCATACACAAGAGAATATATGAAGGGTACCTTCTCAGAAATGTAATTGCTGAGTCACAGGGTATATGCATTTGTAAATATAGATGTTGTCAAATTGCCCTCCATAAAGGCGTTAATAAATTATACTATAACCACCAATGTTTGACAGTGCCTGGTTTACCTTTCATGTTCTCGCCAGCCCATCCATTAAATTTCTACTTTTGTCAAAGGTAGATTTCTTTTAAAATAGTCTCCAAGTTGTATTTTAATCTACCCATTTTAGTATGAATGCAGTTAAGCAAATTTGCACTAGTCTGAGAGCCATTAGATTTCCTGCTCTTTGAACAGTCTCTTCATAGTCTTTGCTCATTTTTCTGCATGTTTTGCTGTGTCCATTTGTTGTTCTTTCTGTTAATTGATTTCAGAGAGAACGCTTTGTATATTAGGGGAATTAACCTTTTTTCTTTATTTTTTTTCTGGTGGGGGAGGAGGTTGTTATTATTTTTTAATTTGACCAGAGAAAGACAGACAGAGAGAGGGGAAGTGAGAAAGCAAGCAGCCAAGTCTGGGACCAGATCCTTGGTCTGCCATGTGGGAGTCCAGTGCCTTAACCACCATGCCACCTGCTGGCCCCAGCCCTTTGTCTTGATAAGAACTACCAGTATTTTTTCAAAGTTTAACACCTTTGTTTTGATTTTGTTAAGGATTTTTTTGCTGTGACTTCCAGTTTTTTGTCATACTTTATAAAGTTTTTTCTCACTCTGAGATTGTTAGGTTTTTTTTTTTTTAATTCTCTTGTCAACTCTTCTAGTTTTTTTTTTTTTTTTGCTTTTTTCCTTTTTTTTAAAAAAAAAGAATTATTCATTTATTTAATTCCATTTGTTGTTATTATTTTTTAATTTCACCAGAGAGAGACGGAAAGAAAGAGAAAGGGAAATAGCAAGCCACCAGTTCCGGAACTCAAACAACAGTTGCCCATGTGGGAGTCCAGTGCCTTTAACCACCACACCACCTGCCGATCTGCTTTTTATTTTCTTTTAACCTTTAATTCTTCAAATCATCCAGCATTTTTTAGTAAAGTGTTAACATAAATTCAGAAATCACCCATCTCTTCCCTTGCAAGAATTACTAATTTGAGCCTTGCTTTTTATTTACCTATATATTGTGTGCTCTGACAAAAATCTCTTATACCAGCATGTGCCTCTAACATGAGTCAGACTGACAGAGAATTTTTTCATGAGGCAGCTTGCCTCATGAGAAGATCATCTTCAGGGTCTAATAAACCTGGTTTTGAATGCCAACTCGGCAACTTTTTCACCCACACAACAGGTTACATAACCTTCCTGCACCTTTGGTACTTCATTTGTAAATGTGCCCCATTTTGCAAATTAGTTGTGATAAATAGGAGCTACTACGATTTTCACTGATGTCACCAATATCAGGAGCGTGATGTAGGTGTGAATGCCATCGTGTTCCCCCCACATGCAGCCATTCTTCAGTGAAGGCTGGTGTTCCTGGAAATGAGTTATGGGGCAACCCAACCTAAGACAAAAGGCATTGCAAGTATTGATCAGGCTGGCATTTTTAGGGTCGAGTTCATGCATTTCAGGTAAGTACTCAGTTGTTAGAGTGACTATTAAATACTGTTACACTTGAGTAGAAGATGAGTCCTGTCTGTAGTTTGGTTTTGCAGCTAGTGTATAAAGTTATCAGCCAGTATTAGTTTGTCAGTGTATTTGGCCATACAGCTTAAGAAACATTGTATGATCTGCGTGTTCTCTTTACAGAACCTGTGTTCAATCCTGTTGTGAGTCTAGAAATTATTGGGTGCAGAAATTTAGCAGTCTAAATAGAAGTTGGTATCTAAATTAACTTCTGTTTTAAACCAATCCTCTGGGACTTAGTCCCACTATGTAATTCTTTATTGTTTCATTTCACACTCCTTCATGTATTTGATCTTCCAGATTTTTTTCTATGCAAATTTTCTTCTGAGATTTTTTTTTAACCTATTGCTTTTCCTTTAATTTTAACATTTGCCTTTTGAGAGCTTTTATTGTAGTTCTTCCCTAGATGAACTCAACTTCTTTCATTATTTTTAAATTTATTGCTAATAGTCTCATTGTCTCTAAAATATCACTTTCCATTTTTTTTCAGGCTTCTGCCATACGATACGTGCATTTGTCAGAGACAAGAGAGATAGAGAAAGGAAAAGTGAGAAATCACTCCCCCAGTGGGGATGGCCATGCCACAGTCCCTTCTCCTCCATTCTTCTATCAGGATTTTGGGCACGCATGCTCATGTGCCCCGTGTGATTTTCAAACCACCAGGTTGGGGACTTGAACTGAAGTCAACCATGTGGAAATCCAACTGTCTTAACCAGCACATCACCTGCTGGCCCCCCATTCTGTTCTATTGTATGTTCTGCCTACTCATGCTGCACTTTTTTAAGCTGACATGCTGAACTTCCCTCTCCCGAGCATCTCAGTAATTATCAATAATTTAGAAAACCTTGTTCTATATTTCTTGAGCCCCAAATGTGTTTACTAGAGTCTGCTATTTCTATGTAAACTGTGGACACCTAGTTTTTCTCCACTATCAATGTTAAGAAAACTTCCACTTGGGAAATTTTACTTGGTTTTACACAGTAAGTTTCTCCCTAATCAGTAATCAGCCCACAGGTAATTACCAGGTGCCAACTATTTGTCAGGCCCTGAGACTATAAGTGATTAATTGCCTCTTGAGAAGTTTACTTTCTACAGGGAAGACCAAGAGCATTGAGCAACAATTGGCATCATTTTGGTCACTGTGGTTATGGAGGAGATAAAATGAAATTATTAGTCTCTGAATACTTAGAACATGGGGTCTTAATTTCCTCTATATTTGCGATGTAGATAATGAAAACTTAACCCTTGATGTTGTTTTTCTGTTTTCAGGGATGACTCCGTTCCGGAAGACAACATCTGGAGAGGCATCCTCTCTGTTATTTTCTTCTTTCTTATCATCAGCGTATTAGCTTTCCCCAATGGTAAGTAATGTAGCGTATTGCCATACTTTTCCTATACATTGTGCCCTTTTGGTGTTTTTGAGGCATGAATCGTCTAGAGAATGAAACTAGAAAATGAAGTAAAAATAATCTGAATTTTGTGGCATGGTTCAGAGCATAGGGTCTGAAGGCAAAGTGCCCATTCTGCAGCTTCGCAGCTCTGTGGTCTTAGAGGAGCCCCAGGGTGGCTTAAGAGTACTTCAGTCTGTTGTGTTAGATGGAGATAACAGGGAGGTGCTACACTCTGTGAACGGTGACTGGCAAATTGTGAGCTCCCAGTGTCAGCTTTTATTATTGTCGGCTGAGTTGCAAAACACTCATTTGCTGCTGAGGTACTCCTTTTCCTAAGGACAAGGTCAATCCAGTAGTGAATGTTTCTTAAATAATTCATCTTCAGGTGATCTTTTGTCACAATAAACTTTGCTGATGATGCATTTGGGCTGTGAATTTCTAAATGAAGGAAAAAAAGGCAGTTGTTACTCTACATTTTGTCTCAATCATGATTGTAGAAGGAGTGAGGAAACGCCCTTGTTTAAAACACAGTTTTGGTATTGTGCCATGCTAGTGAGTCATTCCTTTCTGCTGAACTGTGCCTTTCACATTTATTTATTTATTTTCAGTACCTTTTCCCTAGGATATCCTCTACCTTTTTTGGGTAACCATTTCTAAATACTCACTCATATCCTTTATATTTTTTTTCAGAGAGATTTTCACTATAGGGCACGTGCACTCGCCAAAAAGACAGACAGAGACAGAGAGAGAAAGTGAGAAATCACTCCCCAGGGGGGATGGCCACGCCGCAGTCCCTTCTCCTCCATTCTCTTCTCGGGATCTTGGGCACGCACACACACGCACACGCGTGAGTTTAAGCCACTGGGTCCGGGACTCGAACCGCGGTTGACTGCATGGGGGTCCAGCGACATTTAGCCATTACGCTAACTGCTAGTCCCTATTTATTTATTTTTTAAGGTACCAAAGGTAATGAGGTTTGGGGATTAAGTTTACTTGACATAACATTTTTTTGAGATTTCTACTGGTTTTTCCTCTATTGCCTAATGAAGTCCTCAAAGTTGACTTAATCTTCAAAGTAGACTTAATCTGCCTAATCTCTCATTGTGGACCTGTGCTTTTATTTTGATTTTGGACAGATAGAACCTAAGCTTGCCTATGCTTTCCTAGTCATGGCCGTTTGGACTTTGCTACGTACAGAGAGAGAAGGACCCACAGAGCTTGAGAGTGCAGCCTGCTCAGGTTACAGATGCGAAAGCTGACCTGTGTCTGGGTCATCCATGGGAGCTCACCCAGCCACTTGCTATCGGCCTGTCATCAGGGCCTCTAAGCACTCCTCATTTCCTTCCTCAGTGTTGTTCTGCTCATCTCCTATTAGGTCCGTTGTGATGTGTTTTATTTCTGTCTTCCTACATAATATGTTTCTGTCTCCTTCTGTTTTTTTTCCCTTTCTGCCAGTCTGGCTATTCTCTCTCCCCACAGTGGGATTCTAGTTGGCCTGTACCTGGTGTGCTTTAGATCCTACAGAAGGGGGCTGGTGGTCGAAACTGCTTCGTCATTGCCCAAATGTTGTCTGTCTGTACCTGGCAAATTGATCTGAACCTTCCAGTTGTCTCTTTTTTCTCCCCTAGACTTGCTTTATCATCTTCCCGCCTCTACCCATATACTATAGTGTGCTTAATGGTTTGTCCCCCAAAGGTTTGTGTTTTGGAATTTGGTCCCTTATGTAATGGCTTTGGGATGTGGTGAGACTTTTTTTTTGAGAGGTTTTTCCTATAGGGCATGTGCGCCCACCAGAAAGACAGAGAGATAGAAAGCGAAAAATCACCCCCTAGCGGGGATGACCACGCTGCAGTCCCCTCTCCTCCATTCTCTTGGAATCCTGGGCACGCACGCACACGTTTAAGCCACTGGGTCCAGGACTCGAACCACGGCCGACCACATAGGAGTCCAGCAACATAGCCATTCTGCTAACTGCTTGTCCTGAGATGTGGTGAGACCTTTAAGAGGGGAGACTTAGCAGACAGTGGCTGGACTGTGGAGGCCTTGCCCTCATGAATGGATTAAAGCCGTCCCAGGAGAGGGAATACATTCTCACTCTCATTCTAAGGGGTTCGTTCCCACAAGAGTGGGGATATAGAAGAAAGATGACTGCTCCCAAGTCTCTTTCTCTGTCTCTTTTCTGTGTCTGTTATTTTCTCTGTATCCATTATTCACATTGTAATGCAAGCTGGCCAAGTGCCAGCCTCAGGCCTTTGGATTCTTTAGGCATCAGAACTGTGAGTCAAGTGAGCTTCTTTTTATAAGTCACCCAGGCTCAGGTATTTCTGTGTGTTTGATCCACAGCAAAATAGCAGACTAAGAAAATGTGTGTCTACACACACACACACACATACCACTCATCTGTAGGGAGAACACACCAAAAATAGGTACAGGTCCTTTGGCCTACAAGACTGACCACAGTTCTTGAAAAACACACCAGGATGTGAGCATGCGTGCTCCAAATCCCAGCAGGATGAAGAAATGGAGGACAAGGGACTGTGGTGCTTTCTCCCTCTGTCTCTCTCTAATGAATGTACATGCTCTCTGGCAATTACAGAGAAGAAAAGGATAGTGGTAGTTCAGTGGTAGTTCCGTGTCCTGTGTGGGAGGGACTGGGACGTTTATTAGGGAGGCGAGTACTTAGAGGGAGTTCTCGAAGCCAGATGTATGTAGCAAAAACATTGTGTGTACTTTGTTTTTAAAATCCATTATTCACACTTTGCATAAAATTAATAAAACTTTCCGTTTTCCACATGAAGGAGTGTTATTGAGTATTTTAAGATTGGGAGTGGCTTTAGGGGGTGCCAGTGGAAATGGAGAGCTGGCAGGGTCATTAGAGAAGGGTGTCCGTAACCTGTGTCACCTGCCCCCTCAGAGCCAGTTTTCAGTTGTCAGGCCTTGCCGGGAGCTGTTGTGCTGAGGTCCCTCTTCTCTGAGAGGTGTATACATGCCTCTTCTTGCTCCAGTCTTGTCATCTTATTTTCCGTTCTCCCATCCTTGGCATGTAGTCTTAAATTAAGAAATCAAAATGAATGTGAGAAATGAAACCTGAATCCTACCACCTCCTTCAAGGTAGTTTTGGGGAAGCACTGGATAGCATGCCCAGAATGATTCCATTTTGGCAACTTCAAATGCACTTATCCTTGACCTAGTAGTGAAGGCTGCCCTGCATGTTTATGGGGGTTTGATTGTATCCATATGTCTCAGTTCCTGTGAGGGAGTTCATATATGCTACCTGTGTGGCGAAATTGGTCAACTCCAGCGGGAAGGGGGCCCTATGATTCTTATGTACAGTCTGAATTAACAAAGAAGGCCCTGAATTTTCTCCACAATGTTTTATAACTGCCCAAATGCTTTTGGCTACATTTAACAGAAAACTCATTTTGAAATGGCTTGAACAATAAGGAAAATGTTTACTTTCTTAAGTCACAGTCACAAGAAGATCAACGGTAAGATGGTTCCTGGGTTGGCCAGCTAAGCAGTTCACAGCATGGAACACCCAGATTCTCTACCTCTTTCTTTTCTGCCGTCCTCAGTGTGGTGGGCCCAGCCTGGCCTCTGCCCCAGATAGCTCTTCTTGGGCTGGACGTACAGTGGTGGGTGATGTCCAACAGAACTAAATGCACACTCTTCCTGGGGGCCTACTATTAAAGTGTGAAGAAACCTTTTCTAGAAACCCTCCGGCACATTTGCCTTCACATCGCTTTGTCTAGAATTGGACCACCTGTCTCTGCTCTAGGCAGTCTGGAGGAGAGGGGTTTACAATACCTGGAGGTACAGATGTTTACTACATACCTAAGTGCTGTAAGGCCAACAAGGGACCGGGATTACCTCCATTGGCTTGGCATTCACCCCGAGTCACACATGAGAGGAACAGACAGACAAAATCCCACTGGACAATCAACAGGGTGTATGGCAGGATAAGGTTCTCTAGGGTTCCTTCCTTCAGTCCTAAAGACAGACGTGGAAGGAGAGGACCAGGGGAATGAGAGTCTATGTCCACTCAAGCTTCTCTCCTGCCACCATCTTCCCTTCCACCCTGTTTTTCTATTCTTTCTTGGCTCCTTTAAAAAGAAATATTTTTAATGCTACCTCCATCCCATTTTAGCAACTGACACTCAAATATAAGTGCAATTTTAAATATACCATCATATCACTGGAGTGAAATTTAGAAACCTATCTGAGTCTGCAGTTGGCAGTGAGACTTCTTTCAACAGGTGACCTTCTGGTATGTTCCACAGCTTCTGAGGGGTTCCTTAAACTGCTTATCTCCCCTTCCACCCTACCTAAAGCAGCCCACCCTGACCTGAATCTCCAGAGCCTGACCCACCCATCAATCAATAGCCTACCATAAACATATGTTAAATTAATGACTCTATCAGAAAAAATAACTTAGAGAATTACCTCACTTTCCCTTTAGTTGCCTGAAAGAGGAATAACATTCAGCACTTCTTTAAAGTATTTTTAGGAGAATAAATTACTAGTATTTCTTGATTTTCCTGAGTTTATCATTCTGTTTGTTCTTCCACCTCATTTGACTTCTCTGAGCTGAGATAATGCTAATCATGTCTCTTTGATGTTTGAAAGTGATCAGAAGGTTCACCTTCTACTAAATTTTTAAAACTCCCCTCTCTTCTTTGTCCTCTGCTTCACTAGTTTTTTCTTGTAAATGGAATTCTTTTTTAGGTTTGAACTTTGCTTAGAGATAATTTTATTTACCTTTTGAAGGTGTTCTTATGAGAATTTAGACTTTAAAATCCAGCTACTCCTCATTTAATGATCTACCTGATTACCAACCACTTGAGCTTATGACCTGCTCTCCAGCAAGGGAAATCCTCTTTCTCCACTTTGTCTTGTTCCCACAGTGGGTTAGTAATCACTACAGGAAGTGTTCACAATCACGTAAGACTACATATGTTATTTATAAATGTGTCCTTTATTAGGTACCCATAGTAGTATTCAGAATAAATAAAAACGATTACTCCAGATTTATGTTATTGTGTTATGGTGTGTCTTATCACTTCCTGGTATGTATCTAATTTTTGAATAGATAGAATTACATTATTCTAATGTGGCGTCATGTAATAGGTATTGAAAAATAAGTTTCCTGTGGCTCCATGACACCCCACAAGACATCTGCCTTTTAAGTTCCTTGTGTATAGACCAATTCACTTAAAGATCTAACCTAGTCTTAGGAATGGAACTTGGTAGGGTGTTTAAGGGAGGTGTGCCTGTACAAATGACGAGAAGAAGCCAACTAAGAAGGCTTGCCCAGAGCCTGTGGCCTGAGGATACAAACATGTAAGCTGGTGGATAGCCAACTTCTGACTTTTGTTAAAAGAATTATAGTTCCTAGGGACCAGAAGATGGCGTAATGGTTAGGTAGCTGGACTCCCATGTCAACCACAGTTCAGAGCCCTGGACCTGGCAGCTTAAAACTCATGCCAGATGCATGTGCATGTGTGTGTGTGCCCAAGATTCCAAAAGGAGAATGAAGGAAAAGAGATTATGGCATGGAGAATGATTTCTCACTTTCTGTCTCTCTGTCTCTCTGTCTCTCTGGCTAGCATATGCACCCTATAACAAAAATCTCTTTAAAAAAAAAAAAAAGAATTAAAGTTCCCTAAAGTTAAGACCCTTGTACCTAATTATTCATGGGTATAGCTATTTCTGATGAGTCAAGGAATGACCTTATTTTCTCATTTCTGACTTAGTTTTTTAAGTGCTCACTCTTCCTATAACAAAGACTTTGGGATTCTGTTTGTCTTGAAATTAAGCTTGCTCTTAATATCTGATTGAGAATGATGTCCTCTAGATGCAAGGGCCGATAAACTAAGACAGGTAGCTTGTAAACATGCCTCATAAGAAAACTAAGATCCAGAACAAAACAGCATCTGTCTCTGCCTCACTGCCCAGAAAATGTCTTCCCCGTCTCTCCTGCATAAACAAGATGAGTAACCAAACTGAGGATCCAAATTCTTTTAGGGTGCTTTTCTCAGATGGGAATTAAAGCACCGAGGTCTGGCCTCTGGCGTTGTCACTGCTGTGCAGGACTGCAAAGCTAGAAGCCACCCCTGACTGTGGTTCAGTTCAGGTCACCAGCCAAGTTGGCCTTAAACATGCCAGGGTCGCGTGTGCCCAGCCAGGGTCTTGGCGAGCTGGCAAATCAGAGGAAGGAGATTGCAATGTGACCAATCCCTGTGGAGGGTGTCTCTCTGTTTCTCTCTCTTTCTTTTGCACATACACACACTCTATCCTGAATAAAAAGAATGAAAGCTGTCCCTTAGAAAGCATGCTATGAAGTGGGGCATGCCTAATAACCTCAGAACTAGAACAGTAGTCAGGGAGAGAAAGGGGGTGCCTCTTTATGAGACCACTGAGAAAATGGTCTGTTGGGAAGTATGACTTGTTCAGGGGGCACTGAGGGTCCCAGGATGCCATAGGTGTCTTGACGTGCCTGAGAGGTGACTGCTCTGGAGCGTGGGGCTCCTCCGTTGCATCTCCCTTGCAGGCTGAGGCTCTTCCAAAGTGACTTGGCTATGGTAAACACATGGGGTGACCTAGTGAGTGCAGGGATCAAGGCCTGGAATAGAGGAAGACGGCCAGACTCATCGGCGGGTCGCTTTGTTTTGTTTAGCAAGGTTACTGACTTTGACGGTAAAGATGGTACTCTCAGTGTGGAGTGCTGCTACCGTGTACTTCCTGAGCACCACATGGAAAAATTCAGAGCTGCTTCTCAGCAAGTAGAGGGCAGTTGTGACGAGCCTCATAACTTGTGAGGAGGCAGATGTGATGATTGAAATAAAGCCTGGCTTGAGTTTTGAAGTGAGCTACTGGAAGGGTCACCTTATATATAGTCAGAAGACACATGGCAGTGGGACCAGCAGGTGGCATGGTGGTTAAGGGTGCTGGACTCCCACATGGTTCGAGTTCTAGACTTGGTGGCTTGCTTTCTCACTTTCCCTTTCTCTCTCCCTCTGTCTCTAGTAAAATTAAAAAATAATAACAAATAGAGTTAAATAAATAAATCTTTTAAAAAAAAAAAGAAGACACATGGTGGTGCTGACCTACCAGGTAAGGGTAGGCCTGACTTACACCTCCAGAGGTATCAGTTCCCTGCCCTTCCCTGGTCCTTTCCATTTTTCCTGACCTTGCTCATCACTTCCTTAAGTAAACCTTCCTCTTTGTGTTTTTGTTTTGTTTGTTTTTTAATTGTCAGAGGGCATGTACACTTACCAGAGAGAGAGAAAGCACGCCTCAGTGGGTCATGGTCATGCCACAATCCTTTTTCCTCCATTCTTCTTCCTGTAAGGCTCCTGGGCATGCATACATAACTGCCCGGTATGTTTTCAGATCTCCCCGGGCCAGGATTCAAACCATGGTTGGCTCAAATGTAGATCTGGCTCCTCATGCATAGGGCTTAACCACTGTGCTATGGGGATCCTCCGCTCTAAACCACCCTCGTTTGTATGGCTCTCCCACTGTCCTCGCTCTGAAAGCAATTCTGTTCATCCCTCTAGCTCTCCTTCTCCTGCACTGACCCAGTCTGTTACAGGGTACAGGAGAGTATACAGGTGCCCTTCATCCTGGGGGCAGACCAAGGTGACGGCTGAGGTGGAATCCTCTGGGCTACATGTTCTCATCCTCAGGATCCTTTCCCGTGAAATGGAAATGGGGATTACACGGAGTCCTCAAGAGAGTGAGACACTGCGTGGAGGTCTTGTTCCACAGCCTGGTGACAGTAAGTGCTCAGGGAAGCACTGCTGACTGTGATCAGTGTGACTGCTCACCAGAGTAATGCTGTTCGTGACCTTAGGTGTCAGGTGGGCATGGTATTCTTCTGCAAGCCAAATCATAGGTCATAAAATTGGAGCGTTGGACTTTGTGAGAGGAAAGCAGAGAAAAAGCTGGAATTCTACTATATCCAATTCCACTAAATACCAATATCATTAATTTAATGATATTGATGAAGTAATATTTGCAAGCCATGCAGCCAACCACCTGAATACTGAAGTCACTCCTGGGAACATGTCAAGAACCGTCACCAGTCATCAGATAAGAGTAACATTTGGAGGAAAATCATTGCAAAGATGAGTGTTTTAGCCATCAGTTTCCCAATGACTTTGGACAAAAGGTAGCCACGTTCTGTTGCCTGGAAGAGAAGATTCTGGTGCTTATGCTTCACAGTGACTTTCTGAGAAAGAAGCAGCTGACTGAAAAAGAACACGGGTGTTCTTCAGTGTCTGAGCCTTCGCTCTCAGAACTCAGAGATCAAATGTATCTGGATAAACTATTCAATAATTCCCTCATCATGTGAGCTCTCACTTCTGCCATCAAAAATTAGGAACTTAATTCATTTGAATTTTAGAACAGAATCTCACCTACCAGAGCTCTCATTGTTTAAGGAATGATACAGATTTGGATATTAGGGGCCTCTTAGGATTTTCCTAATCTGAGTTTGATTCATTAAAAGACAGGAGTGA
Source organism: Tupaia belangeri chinensis (assembly GCF_000334495.1). Lineage (NCBI taxonomy): Eukaryota > Metazoa > Chordata > Mammalia > Scandentia > Tupaiidae > Tupaia > Tupaia belangeri. Next base: position 3,299,944 of record NW_006198305.1, read on the forward strand.
GAATATGTTTCAGTGTAGTCTTTTTATAAAGACATAGATGAGTTTAGCATGAGTTGCAGAATGAAAATTACAGAGCAATTCATGTTTGCCTTAGACAGGATTCAAGGTTACAAGCCACAGGGGTTGACTCTGCTCATTAAAGAGCCTGGTAAAGAATGCGGACTGGCTCAGAGATTGTAGGAGGGCTTGGAAAGCTGGCCTGAGGCTAAACTAAACCAGGCACCACACTCAGAACCGGTCGGAGGACAGCCCAGCAAGCCTTGGCCAGAGTCTGCCCCCCTGTCATGTCTACAGTGGATTTCAGTGGAACTGCTCCTGTCACCATGCCCAGTGCTACCTCAGTGTGGGGGTCCCCACCACCCTACTAGCACCCCAGCTGACCAGGGCCAGAGAGATGGAGAGGGTACTCTGCATACTTCCCTCTACTGTCACTGATTCAAGGTCCAGTCTGGCCTAGGTGCAGCTGAAGACTGAGCCCTAGCTGTGAAAAAAGCTGAGAGACCAGCTCTGGCATCCTCTGAAGCCATGGGATCCCTAGTGTGGGAAAGTCTCCAAAAGATGTCTGCTCAAAGATGGGTGTCCCCACTGCCCCACCCCACCCCACCCCCCAAAAAGAAAACACAACATGATAAGAAACCATTAGAATAGTGCTTGTAGATGTTTCCGAGTCAGACTTCTTCAGGTAATGGTAACCTGACTTAGTAGATCAAGGCCCTCCTGCCTCTTTTCCTTTCTTCCTTCCACTTTTACTGAAATAGAAGATAAAATACTGATGTACCACTTGCAGGAGGTTTCCTCCTGTGAAACTTTTCTTCTGACTGTGTGAAATCTGCATCTGTCTCTAAACTGGACTGCCGTGTGAGAGCTACGTGTTAGCACAGGTCATAACCAACGGCCACCGTACTGGCATGTTTGGATGTTCATAAGGTTTGTTTTGGGTTCAGCTCTCCACACCACTTGTTTCCAAAGCACAATTTCTTATCTTTCATTTTCAGTTTGTCTGCCTGCCTGCCTATCCATCTGTCCATTCTCCAACCCTCACCATCCATCACCAGCAAAACAAGACTGTCCAGAACTTCTTTCCCTGGAGCCCCTGGGGACACTTGGTGTTCTATTTGCTTAAAGGCTGGCCTGGTCGCCTACTCGCTGTTGTAACACTGTTTCTATGGGAAATGAGGTGGAGAGGTGCCTGTTGTTTCTGATTGTGGAGATAGTGTTACAGTGTAGGTGAAACATTTCAACCTAGACTTTGACCTCCAAATATTACGTTGGAAATAAAATACCATTAAGAGAGCTTCTTATGGTTATCTATTTGGAGATAAGCAGCTTTTCTTTGGTTTGAGTCTCCCGGTTGGAAGCTGGCTCACTCTAACTTTACAGTGTTATGTCTCTGCAGGTCCCTTTACTCGACCTCATCCAGCCTTATGGCGAATGGTTTTTGGTGAGTATCTCTTAGTTGTAAACATATACTGTACTGTACTTTCCAAAATCTTTTCCTGTGTATCACTATAGCACCTTTACTTACCTCTCTATAACTAAAACTTTATAGCTTTTTACTTTCTGATGTTCCTAATATAAATTTTTTAGGAAAATTATTTTTAATTTTTTGTTTCCATTTAATCAGTGTAAAGATGTGTTAATATATGAAAATTCTTTTGTCACAAAATTAGGTGTCAATGATGACTTCAGTTCTCTTACATGCAAACTGTTTCAGCTCCACACACCGCCTTCTGATGCTATTGTGTCTTAAGGTACTTGGGATTTGACTTAAACAAATACTGCTCGTTTTCCCTTACGCGCCTTCGTATTGCTCTTGGCTAGTAGAAGCTCAAGTGCATCTTCTGAGCACATTTGTTTTGTCAGCACCCAGGAGAGAATGAGAACCCAGCAATTCAATTTCTTCAGTGTTACGAATGGAAAAGAACTTCGAAAAGGGAGATGTATTCAGACAAAGAGCCCACGTTGACCTGGAGTTCATTGATAAGCATCTAATATAAATATTGGATATCTTATTTTTACTTGATTTTTTTATAGTCCCAATAGTCAAATTGCCTGAATAAATTTACAATAAATCTTCACAACTTTGTATGTTGGATTCATTTTGCCCAAATAAGATGTTATCAAATAAATCATTTTAGATTTGGAAAATTTGGTCTAATGTACCAGTGTAACAGGACTCTGAAAAACAGGTATTTTGTTAAAGGTTACCTATATATTTCTTTCAACTTGAAGAGATAAGTAACTCTTGATCTCTTTAAAGTTATTGGTAATCTTTTTGCTCAGCACCTGTTCACTGAGTGTGGCTGTGTGACAGGTATTATCTGGGCGCTGGTGTCACCAGGGAAGACCAGACTGGCCAGAGCCTGTCCTCAGATGCCCCTCTTTCAGTGAGGTGAGGTAGGATAGCACAGGAGGACAGCAATCGTAAACAAACCATTAAATCAATAATTAAAAAAAAAAATCAGCTGGCATTAAGTGTTAGGAAGGTAGTTAAAGCAGGGTGAGTTGACTTGACCAGGTGACTAGTTTAACTTTAAGTAGAGAGGGAGGCCTGAGAGACTGAAGCTTAGCCTGAAACGTGTATGTAAAGAAAGACCCAAGGGGCCAGCAGGTGGCATAGTGGTTAAAGTACTGGACACTCCCACATGGCCGGCCACGGGTTGAGTCCTGGACCTGGTGGCTTGCTTTCTCACTTTCCCTCTCTCTCTCTCTTTCTGTGTGTCTCTCTCTCTGGTCAAATTAAAAGAAATAAATGAATGAATATAAATAAATAATTGTTTTTTTAAAAGAAGACCCAAGCATGCAAAGACTGAGAGTTGGGGGATCCCAGGCAAAGGGAAAGGCTATTAAAATGTCTCTACAGCCAGAAATCACTTGGTGTGTTCCAAGCCTCTGTGGCCTAAGAGTAGTGGCCCAGGAAAGCATTTTAAGCGAGACGTGGGCCTCAGAGAGGTGACTACAGACAAGACCAGGGTAAGGAGCGTGGACATACATGGCAGTGGGAAGTCATGGAGGGTGTTCTCCAGAGAAGTAACATGATTACATTTATATCTTTAATAAGGCTAGTCCTGGCTGTATCATGCTTATATCTCACATTATTAAGTCTAATACTGCTCCTTGAAATTATGTTATTTTTAGCTAGTTGGGCACATTGGAGTTTTTTTCTGCTTCACATGATCTGTTGTGGACAATGACCAGTTTTATTTCTTTTCTTTCTCTTTTTGAGAAAGTTCTTTTTGTTTTTGTTTTTGTTTTGCTATCAGATGCATGAGCTCACTGGAGAGACAGAGAAACACACAGAGACAGAAAGTGAGAAATCATCCCCCGGGAGGGATGGCCATGCCACAATCCTTTCTCCTCCATTCTCTCAGATTTTTGGATATGCATGCATATGTGCCTGGTGTGCGTTTCAAGCTGGAGGGTCTGGGACTCGAACTGCAGTCAACCACCTGGAAGTCTAGCACCTTAACCACTATGCTACCTGCTGACCACTAACTTTATCTCTTAACTGATAACTTTTGGGAAACATGGAGCCCTTTGCTAATCGAAGAGAAATAAAGACACCCCCCCCATACACCCATACACACACACACACACACACACACACACACACGCTTACATGCACAGTTCTACATAGTGTGGTAGCTGGGGCCTCACCGACCTCAAAACCAAACCTAGAACTCCAGTTTTAGAATCCCTGCATCTCAGATTCTCTGTCTTAATTATTCCAAAAAGGAGCTTAATTTTAAAAAGCCTAGTGGAGAGCATTTAAGGTGAAAACTTGTGAAAAATGGTGCTTCAGTACAAATCTAACACAGTTTTCATACCAACTTGCCTAGAGATGCCTGGGCCCTAGGACACATGACTGTGGGTCAGCCACGTCCTCTGGGGCCTCTCTTGAACTCCCTGAGGGCTGCAGGGGCCTGTTGCAAGTCCCAGCACCAAAGCACGCACAGTGGATTTCATTCCAGCCACGGACGTTCTCTCCTCTGGAGTGACTCATTGGAGATTAGTGCTGAGCCAAGTTTGGATGGGCCGATGCCATCCAAGGTCATTTGTATCACAGTGTCTAAATGTCCTACATAAACATTTTGTCCTAACAGGTTCAACAGAAAGAGACATGACAGAGCTACTCGTGATTAGTTTTCAGATCTTTCAAAAATATATTGCATAGGATTTTGCCTTCTTGAAGCATATTATTAACTTTTCATTTTAGAATTATATGGGGTGATTTTAGGATAGCACTGATGATATGATATGACAATAAAATAATGCCTGCCCAGGCTAATGCAGAGTATGAGTTTTAGCAGCGTGGCCCTGAGCCACTCAGTACCTCACATCTGGAATGCTAAAGTGGTCTCCAGATTTGACTGTCCACACTCAGCCTTACTCACCTCCAGGCTACTCAGTCAGATTTGCAAACTACTACCTAGATCATCTCATTCCCCACTTAACTCAAGATAAAATCTGAAATCTTGGCCTTGACCTGCAAGCCCTAACTGTTCCTGCTGCGTTGCCTACACCACTCTCCTCTCTGCCAACACCCCTGCCCTTGTTGGGACCAAGACATTCTCTAGGGTCCTACCTGCATGTCCTTTTCTCTCCTTGAATGTCACATGTACTCTTCCGTGCCAACCCAACACAACCTTTGGCTGCTGGTCCTTCAGGCCTCAGCTTAAGCCTTGTTTTCTCACAATGTTCCCGGCCTCTTTTGATCTGAAGCAGAGTAGGTGTCAAACTCCCTCATCAAAGCTTGTGAAAGGGGTCTCAGTAGACTACGTTATAGCACCAGTGTCTGCTTTGGCAGTAAGCCTCCTGAGTCTTCTGTGTGTTGTGAGTTGACAGTCAGATTGCTCCTAAACATGAGCCCGTTTTTGTTCCCCTCAGGACTCAGTGTGCTCTACTTCCTGTTCCTGGTGTTCCTGCTCTTCCTGAATTTCGAGCAGGTTAAATCCCTTATGTATTGGCTAGATCCAAATCTTCGATACGCCACAAGGGAAGCCGATGTCATGGTACGTATTTGTCAGTGGCCTCTTAGAGAAGTGGATAGGCTCTTGGCTGTAGGGTGTAGTTGATTTCACATTTTATGTGTTTTTTTTTTTTTTTTTTTTTTTTTTTTCTTACTTTTTATATAGAAATCTAAAAATTCAGAGATTTTTTTTTCTAGATTGCCATTTTTTTTTTTTTTTTTTTTTTTTTTTTTTTCCTACTTCTTATATAGACATCTAGAAAGTACCTCTGGGCAAGTAGTTGAGTTGCATGGTTTTCCACAAGTGATGCAGTTCAGAGTGATGAAGTCTCTCATGGGGCAAAAGGGTGTTCTTGGAAGGTGTAAACATGTCGTCAGACAGCCGTGGGCATGGATTCTGCCACTGTTCACTGTGGGCAGTAGGACTTTGGGCTAAGTATTTGTTGGCCTATTCCCTTTTTCTAGGGTGAAAGTAGTGTTGCTTATTGTGAGGAGTTCTGGGTAAGTACGCAAAGCAACATTACAAGGCTTGACATACCCAGGCCCTCCAAGCTGGGGCTGCTCCTACTCCCGTCAGGTTCCCCTCAGCACCTCTGCTTTTGCCCCCAGGCCCCTGTAGCCATGATCCTACTCATGAACAGGGCATTTGTAATGATTCAGGACATTCTATTTGTTATTAAACAACACACACATACAGATTGTATGCTCAGCTAAAATAATTCTGTATCTTGGCATTTTTTAAAGAAACTGCTCATATGGGAAAAGCCAACTGGTTTTCTCTACACTCACACTCAACTTCTGAGACCGAATGGGTGGTTTTTCCCACATCAGCCAAGCTCTATATCTTTTAGCACCAGTTGGGGGTCCTAGAGTATAATTCAATTCTGATACCATCTACTTGAAGTGATTTAGTGTTGGAGCCCACAGGTTAAGGGCTCTGTCCCCAAGACTGTCCCCACTTCGGACACAAATCCAGGTTATCACTTGTGCTGCTGACTGACTAGCTACAAATTTGGGGTTCCCATACTGCTTCCCCTTGAACCTGATCCTTTCCTGTAATGACTTGCTGACTCAGAGAAACACTTCTGTTTACTGGTGTGTTATGAAGGCATAAAAGGCCCAGTGATGGTCATACATGCTGGTAAACACTGCTGCTTCACAAACTGAGGCCTCATGGGAAGCCCAGGTTCAATTCCCAGCGCAACCTAAGGGCTGGACATGGTAGCACACATCTGTAGTCCCAGTTGCTCAGGAGGTTGAGGCAGGAGGATTACAACATAGTGAGACCCTGCATTAAAAAAAAAAAAAGAGTACAGATGAATAGCAAGATGAAGAGATATGAAGGGTGAGGCACGGAAGGGTCTCAAGTGCAGGAATTCTTGTCCCCGTGGAGTTGGGGCACAGTATACCACCCTCCCAGCAGAGGTATGCTCAGTAACACAAAACCTCTCCGAACCAGGGATTTTAGGAATATCGTCATGTGGACATGATCTTTTTTTTTTTTTTTTTTTTTTTTTTTGAGAGGTTTTTGCTATAGGTTGTGTGTGCTCACCAGAAAGACAGAGAGAGACATAGAGACAGAAAGCGAGAAATCCCCCCCCAGGGGGGATGGCCAAGCCGCAATCCCTTCTCCTCCATTCTCTTCTTGGGTTCTTGGGCACGCACGCACACGCACCTGGCGTAAGTTTAAGCCACCAGGTCCGGGACTAGAACTGTGGTTGACTACATGGGAGTCCAGTGACATAGCCATTACGCAAATTGCTGGTCCTGGACATGATCAATTATTACTCCAGTCTCCAGAGGGTAGGGGATGGGGCTGAAAGTTACATGCCTCTAGAATTTCTGGTTACTCCCGCCCACCCTCTCTCCACCCCCACCCCCCACACTCCCATCTAGGAGCTCACAAAAAACATTGGAACAAAAGACACTCCTATCAGCTGGGGAATTCCTAGGGGATTTTAGAAATGGCTTGAACAATAAGGAAAATGTTTACTTTCTTAAGTAAACATTGGTGAAAGACCAAATATTAGAACAAAAGATGATCCTATTTCCCCTACTGCTCAGAAATTACGAGAGTTTTAGGAGCTCTGTGCCAGGAACCAGGGATGAAAACCAAAATTTATCCTTTACATCTTAAATCACAATATCATACTATTTTATATTGTAATATTCCTTTCCCTTTTTTTTGAATGCCTAACATTTGTACAGATAAAGAAAAACTTGGTGATACTCAGAAAAGGAAAGGAGCAGGCACTTGGGCCATAGATAAGAAATAATAAGAGAGTTAGTAATAAAGTTTAAGAGGTGATTATTCCACTGTCATTCTACAGTGAAAATCTCTCCAAAAAAAAAAAAAAAAGAAAGAAATTACGAGAGTTTTAGGAGCTCTGTGCCAGGAACCAGGGATGAAAACCAAAATTTATCCTTTACATCTTAAATCACAATATCATACTATTTTATATTGTAATATTCCTTTCCCTTTTTTTTGAATGCCTAACATTTGTACAGATAAAGAAAAACTTGGTGATACTCAGAAAAGGAAAGGAGCAGGCACTTGGGCCATAGATAAGAAATAATAAGAGAGTTAGTAATAAAGTTTAAGAGGTGATTATTCCACTGTCATTGATATAGGTCAGACCTTTCTTAGAATGCTATATCTAGATTTTTATCTTTTTTTTTTTTTTTTTTT